>NW_027441871.1:0-16667 GCF_048569485.1 Anomaloglossus baeobatrachus
ATCGCATCCACGTCCTGCAGCGGCAGAACACACACACCTCACACACACATCAGATCGCATCCACGTCCTGCAGCGGCGGAACACACACACCTCACACACACATAAGAACAGACACACACACACACACATCAGATCACACTCACTCTCACACACACCTCACATCGCATCCACACACTCACAACATCCCGTGATATCGCTTGCTTCTCGGCGGCGATACTGTGCTGTGAGCTTCCAGGACCTGCTGGAGGATCACATGGCCGGAAGCATGTGGTATCTCCGGATGTTGTGAGTGTGTCAGCGCGTATGTGCGATATCGTCAGTGTGTGTGTGTATGCGATCGGATGTGTGTGAGTGTGTGTGAGTGTATGTGATCGGATGTGTGTGAGTGTATGCGATCGGATGTGTGTGAGTGTGTGTGTGTGTGTGTGAGTGTATGCGATCGGATCTGTGAGTGTCGGCAGAGGAGCACGGCGTGCAGCACAGCTGCTGGGACCGCCCACCGGTGGGCACAGGGAGAAGTGGGGTGTGTGTGTGAGTGTATGCGATCATATGTGTGCGTGTTTACTGTCTGATGTGTGACTGTGGAGCACGATGGGGGGTGCACAGCATGGGGGATGTAGCACGATGGGGAGTGCGCAGCATGGGGGATGGAGCACGATGGGGAGTGTGCAGCATGGGGGATGGAGCACGATGGGGAGTGCGCAGCATGGGGGATGGAGCACGATGGGGGGTGCGCAGCATGGGGGATGGAGCACGATGGGGGTGCGCAGCATGGGGGATGGAGCACGATGGGGAGTGCGCAGCATGGGGGATGGAGCACGATGGGGTGTGCGCAGCATGGGGGATGGAGCACGATGGGGGGTGCGCAGCATGGGGGATGGAGCACGATGGGGAGTGTGCAGCATGGGGGATGGAGCACGATGGGGAGTGTGCAGCATGGGGGATGGAGCACGATGGGGAGTGCGCAGCATGGGGGATGGAGCACGATGGGGAGTGCGCAGCATGGGGGATGGAGCATGATGGAGAATGCGTAGCATGGGGGATGGAGTACGATGGGGAGTGCGCAGCATGGAGGATGGAGCACGTTTGGGAGTGCGCAGCATGGGGGATGGAGCATGATGGGGAATGCGTAGCATGGGGGATGGAGCACGATGGGGAGTGCGCAGCATGGGAGATGGAGCATGATGGGGGGTGCGCAGCATGGGGGATGGAGCACGATGGGGAGTGTGCAGCATGGGGGATGGAGCACGATGGGGAGTGCGCAGCATGGGGGATGGAGCACGATGGGGAGTGCGCAGCATGGGGGATGGAGCACATTTGGGAGTGCGCAGCATGGGGGATGGAGCACGATGAGGAATGCGCAGCATGGGGGATGGAGCACGATTGGGAATGCGCAGCATGGGGGATGGAGCACGATGGGGAATGCGCAGCATGGAGGATGGAGCACAATGGGGAGTGGGGATGGAGCACGATGGGGGGTGCGCAGCATGGGGGATGGAGCATGATGGGGGGTGCACAGCATGGGAGATGGAGCACGATGGGGGGTGGACCACGATGGGGGGTGCACACCTCCCCCCAAAACACACACACACACTGCCACACACGCACTGCACAACACACCACACACACACTGGGAACCACAAACACCACCCTACACAGACACCCACACACACAGACAACGCCGCAGACACACAACACTCAACACACAAACACCGCGGCACACACAAATATACGCACATACCGCACAACACACACATTGCACAAAACATACCTCCCCCCAAAACACACACACACATACACAACGATACAGACACACAGCGCTCCACAAATAACGACACACAACGCAAGACACAAACAACACCGCTCTCACCCCCCGCTACACCCAGACAACACCCAGAACATGTACAGCCCCTACACAAACACTTGGTAACTACACACAACAACATCTATATATATATATATAACAAAAATCATACATTAACTACACAATACGTAAATTCTAGAATACCCGATGCGTAGAATCGGGCCACCTTCTAGTATATTATAAACTTGTTAAACTTGTATGGTGGCGGTACTGACCATGGTACATTTACAAAGATAAAGGCATAGAAGAAGATGTAACCCAGAAGGTCATATACAATCTGCATTGTGCCTGTGTGAACTGCATCGGGGAAATGTTTTTAACAAAAGAGATGATTACGATTACTATAAGGACTCAGTGTTATGCCAGCTGATTTATGCTGTCAGGTGACTTGTGATTAGTGATGAGCGGACTTGCAGATAACAGGGACCGGTTGATCCCAGTGATGCGCTGTTTAAAATTTGGTTCTGGGTATAATTATATGTGGACCAGAATCCGGCGATTAAAAATGGTGGTAGAAGGGATAAGGGGATAAGAGCGCACGTGCTTTATTTACCGAGGCTCCAGCATAGCTGTACACTGCTACCGCGGCAACGCATTCACTTCCGGGGCCAATAATTAACCCTCAATGCATATGCACTGCTTTCCCCACCCACCGGTGTCTGTAATTGGTTGCAGTCAAACGTGCCCCCACGCTGAGTGACAGCCTGTCTGATGCTTCCAATCACAGACACCATGTGCGTCTATATCGTGCAATAAAAATAAGTAAAAAAAGTTGTCCTGTGGTCCCCCCATATTATGATACCTAGTGCCACAGGCTGCTAAAGCCCATGGCTACAGGCTGCAGCCCCAGCCCTGTGCTGATCTTGGCTGTGTATCAAAATAAGAGACTGTATACAGCTTTTTTTTTAATCATTTAAATAAATCATTTAAAAAAACGGCTTGCAGTTCCCCCCAAATTTTGATACCCAGCCAAATTGAAGCCCGACAGCTGGGGGCTGGTATTCTCAGACTGGGGAGGACTATGGTTTTTAGGCCGCCCCCAGAATAAAAATAGCAGCCTGCAGCATCACAGAATTTTCTCATCCATTATCTGCGACAAGCTCAGCACTTTGACTAGCTCTTTCGGATTACCCCGACTGCCACCTCACCAAGGCAATGAGTTGTTAATAACAGCCCACAGCTGCCACTAAGCCCTAGATTAATAATAGCGAGGGTCTATGAGACCTCCCCATCACTAATCTGTAAGTGAAAGTAAATAAACACATACAATGAAAAAATCCTTTATTTGAAATAAAATACAAAAACCCACCCACTTTCAACACTTGGAACATGTCTGCATGCTGTAACTGCAGGGAGAGACGGAGCCACAATCAGCGGTAACGTCATTTAAATAAGTTGCGATCACAGCCGAAAGGTTCCCACAGTCCTCCTTTTGCTATGACCGCAACTAGCCCCAGTGACGTCAACGCTGATCGTCGCTCAGTCTCAGCCTGCAGCGTGTGGACATGTTTCATGGTTGCGTGCTGTGACTTCAGATATGTTGCAGAGCTGAATCATTTTGGGACCTCGTGTGGATTACGTCTGACCTGCAGGGGTGTTTTGGGGGTTAATAAAGTGTTGAAAGGTTATTTTTTGTATTTGATTCCAAATAAAGAATTTTTCTCGGTGTTTGTGTTTTCTTTTTACTTATAGGATTATTGATGGGGGTCTCTTAGACCCCTACCCATCACTAATTTTGGGTTTGATGTCTATTGTGCATTATTAACCCCTCATTACCCCAATTGCTACAGCATCAGGGCAAAAGGGAAGAGTTGGGGAAAGCGCCGAGCTTCTCGCATCTAATGGATGCGACAATCTCAGGAGGCTGCAGTTTGTTATTTTTTACATAGGCCTCCCCAGTTTGAGAATACCAGCCCCCAAGCTATGGGGCTTTTTCATGGCTGGGAATGAAAATTGAGGGGGGACCGCATGTGGTAACCTCTGTGGGGGACGGTTGACTCTGATGGTGGTAATAGTTGTTATTGCTGTTGTTAATATTTAATCATAAAACAACTCCGCTTTGGTAATGAACAGTCTCTTTACTGGTGATATATATAACTATTTACAGATGACAGCTGGTCAGTGTTTTCCACTCATACTGTGGTAAATTGAACCACACCAGACAGGCAGACCTCTGAGGGGCAGCTTTTCTTCTCCTGATGCTCTAGAAAAACTACTCACAAAATGGAGGACGTCAACTCCCGCTATTTCCTCTCAACTGCCGTCTCCCAGCCGACCCTATCCTTCCACGCGTAGTCGAAGTTAGCTCCTCCCCCCTGCATAGGACTCCTACCACTGCAGTCATTGGATGACTGCACAGGGAAAACAACCCTTTGAGTGCTGCCTGTCAGCAGGTTTTCACAATATCCTACAGTACTTAATATACATAGAAAATTACATTTGTGAGAAATACTCTTTATTTCTGGTATCCCAAGAAGATGACCACTTTGTGGGATACGACATGTCTCCCCTCTTGAAGTGTGTCGTCCCTGACACATACATATCTGAAAAACAGAAAGGAACAACATGCATACATATAAATGTTTTCAATGAATACTGTTGCTTAAACTATTCTTGGCTTCTTGAAGACCTAGAAAAACACATAAAAAACCACATCAGGATGCAAAGTAAAACAGCATGTAACCATAATAAAGGAGTCCATTTGTCTTGAAGATCCTTTTAGAAACAACCCCCACTAGGTGGGGAACGGGATGACAGCTAACCCACAATAACTTCTTTGCTTGGTCCCTGGGTGCAGTCAGGGCAGACAGACCATAAAGAAACTTTCTGCACCAAGCTGTTTTTTTGGAGGGCTAGGACACAGTGTAGCAGTAATAAGGCTCTCATAAGCCAGAATCTCTCTTATTACACAGCAAATGTATGTCTCTATTGAAGCTACACATGCAAAGTCTCTCCTATTCAGATAGGCAGCGACAAATTTTTTTTGGTAACGAGCGGGTAACTGTCCCTTGGTTGCTCATTCAGATCTCTGTAGAGCAGGTACTGACTCCTCTTCATAGGTGGATGGTGCTCCTGGCTCCTCAACTGTAGAGGGCATCCCCTGAGAACCTATAGCAGGAGTTATGTCAGCACCCTCTAGTGGAGAAGGAGGAGCTGGCATAATAAACTGAAGATGGGGTGCATTAAGCCAAACAAATGGGATAGTGGAGACCCTGGAAGCCTTCTCTGGTGCAACAGGGGTATAAACTGGAGTAACTGTAGCTTCCTGGGAAATGCAAGCTTTTATCTGGCTTCGATGAACGACCTTTTCTTGCGGAGTATCTTCTCTGGCAATTTTGTACACTTCCACCCCTGGGAACGGTATACTGTTGATGATGTAAGGGCAGGATTCCCACTGATCATCCAGCTTGTGAGAGCGGCGGTTCTTTTTAACCCAAACTCTGTCTCCAACTTGTAATGGTTTGGCCTTGGCTGAAGCATTGAAATCATCCTCCTGCCTTTGGCGGACAGCTTACAAGCGTTCTTCTACGATTTCATTAGCTTCTCTCAGACGTCTTTGGTGGTCCGCAACCCAATCTGTCTCTGGAAGGGGATTATGGCAAGCTTCTACTTGAACATTTACTGTAGTAGCTGGAGGTCTGCAGGCAGTTTCCTTGGACGAACAAACATCAAGTAATGTGGAGTATAACCAGTGGAACAGTGAATGGTATTGTTGTATAAGTAAGTGAACTCTTGCAGTACCTCAGGCCATTCTTTCCTTTCTTGGGATGGAACATTCTTTATCATGTCAATCAAAGTTTTGTTCATCCTCTCACACAGGCCATTGCATTGGGGATGGTAAGCGGTTGTGCGAAGTTTCTTGCAGCCATAGAGAGCACACAGTTCTTGGAATAAATCCGATTCAAATGCTGGACCTTGATCTGTCAGAATCTGCTCAGGATATCCATAAGGTCTCACAAAGTGTTTCAAAAACATCTCAGCAGTGGTTCGAGTAGTCAGATCTCTGACAGGCATGGCCACAACAAATTTAGTGTAGTGGTCGACGATGGTCAGAGCATAGAGGTATCCAGTACGGCAGAGTTGCAGTTTGACATGATCAAGGGCCACAAGCTCCAGAGGATGATGTGTTTCAATAGGATACAGCGGAGCTCTTTGTTCCATACCTTCTCTGCTACTTAGAGTACACGTGATACATTCTCTGCACCATTTCTCAATGTCTTGTCTCATTACTATCCAATAGAAGCGTTCTTGGATTGTCATTTCAGTCTTTTGGCAACCAAAGTGTCTGGACTTGTCATGATAGGCCTCTAGAATGAGATTGGCATCTTGTCTGGGTACAACTATTTGGAAGACTCTCATGAGTGTGGGGATTCACAGTGCATCGTACTAACACTCCTTTGTAGTACTGTAGACGTTTTCTCTGTCGCCATAATCGACAAAGTTCTGGATTAGATTGCCTGTAGCTCACCGGTAATTTTGGTGGTATAGATTCTAGTAACTTCTATAAAGTTCTGAAGGTATGGCTTCCGTTTGAATTTCAGCCCAATTATGGCTCACTGAGTGTCTAGAGCTGGGTTCAGAAACAGGAGGTTTTGGGACTTTCTGCACATTTTGTCTGGTAACATATGAGTAAAAGGCAGGCATTTCCACTGTTTCCCACTCGTCCTCATCATAACGGGGTATTTCTGTTGTGGGAAGCCTGGACAGGGCATGAGCATTGGTGTTAGATCGACCTGCTCTGTACTTCAGGACAAACTGGTAGTTGGCCAGTCGGGAAGCCCATCTCTGCTACAAGGGCTCAAAGTTTGGCAGAATGCAACTGGGACAATGGGTTGTTGTCAGTGAAAGCAATGAAGGGAGTTGCAGCTAAGTAGTGCTTAAATTTGTCTGTGACAGCCCACACTAGTGCAAGGAATTCCAACATAAATGAGCTGTAGTTCTGATCATTTCTTTCAGTTGGTCGGAGGGATCTGCTGGCATAGGCGATAACTCTTTCTTTGCTGTCTTGGACCTGGGCTAGCACTGCACCTAATCCCAGGTGGCTGTCATCTGTATACAGATGAAAGGGGATGTTGTAGTCTGGATAGGCAAGGACCGGGGTTTCAGTTAACTTTACCTTAAGTTCCTGGAAGGACTGTTCTAGTTCTGGCGTCGACTGAATGGAGGGGCTCTAGCACATCTTCTGACACGGTTGTCCTTTCAGGAGCTCTTGTAAGGGAGCAGCAATCTGGGTAAAGTTTTTGATGAATCTCCTATAGTAGCTGGCAAATCTGAGGAATCTGTGGACTTCCCTAATGGTGGTTGGGATAGGCCAGTCTATTACTATGGCAGTCTTCTCCGGATCTGGAATAACTCCTTCCGCACTAACTATGTATCCCAGGTACTGGACCTTGGATTTTAGTAGATGGCATTTGGATGGTTTGACTTTCAGGCCATGCTTGGCTAGGACTTCAAAGACTTCGGTGAGATGTCAGTGGTGCTCTTCATAAGTTTTGGAGTAAATTATTACATCACCTAAGTACAACAGCACAGTTTCAAAATTCTTGTGACCCAAGCAGCATTCTATAAGCCTCTGAAAGGTTCCAGGGGCATTACACAAGCCAAACGGCATAAAGTTGAATTCAAACAAGCCCATAGGGGTAGTGAATGCAGTCTTTTCTTGGTCCTCTGAAGCCATGGGTACTTGCCAGTACCCGCTGGTGAGATCTAGGGTGGAGAAATAGGCTGCTGATTTCATGGCAGTCAAAGATTCTTCTATTCTGGGCAATGGGTATGCATCTTTATGGGTAATGTTATTGAGCTTGCGATAATCTACACATAGCCGAATACTTCCATCTTTCTTTTTGACGAGAACAATTGGTGCGGCCCAAGGACTTCGACTGTCTTTAATCACATTAGCATCTTTCATTTCTTGTATCATTCTCTTCACTGGCTGATACATGGATGGAGGTATAGGTCGGTACTTTTCTTTGATTGGAGGATGGGAGCCAGTGGGGATGAAATGTTTGATTGTACTGACTCTTCCAAAGTCAAAAGATGACTTGCTGAATATATGTTGGTACTCTTTGGCAACTCTCAGGGCTTCTTCCTTTTCTGTGAGGGGGGTTTCATAAGTACCTATGTCTAGCTCTTGCCACCACTCCTCCTTAGTTTCTGGACTTGGAGAATTTTCCACTTTGGTAGAATATTGAGACACTTGGAGGATATCTTCATAATTAAGCCCACTCACTTTGGGTACAATAGTATATTTGCGCAGGGTCACAGCTTGGTTACTGCAATTTATGAGACGCACCGGTACTCGACCGTGAGTTACATTAGCTAGACTTCTTGCAGCTACAATGACTGTATCATCTTTATATTCTACTGCTTCAATCAGGACTTCATAGTTCTGACCCTGTAGACCCATCTTCGTTTTACACCACACCATAGTTTCTGTATGGGGTTGGAGAACCACAGGCCTTGAGTCCATAATCCTGGTAGAGCCTATCTCTCCTCTGGAATTAGTGAATTGCTGATGGCTAATGAGTATACGAAGCGTTTTCTGAATAGTTCTCTTCTTCTTGGGGGAAGCAGCATTGAATGCATAAGTCATGCCTTCGATTACTTCGTCAAAACAATTTTGTAATATGTTCATTCCCAAGACCACAGGAGGAAAAAAGTCTTCTTCTCCTCTATTTACTACAATAATGCCTTGGTGAGGTAACTCAGTTCTGCCAACTTTTAAGGTAGCTTCCCAGTGGCCCACTTGAGGAACAGGTTGTCCATTACTAGCTATAATGTTAAGGTCAGCAAAGGTAATTTTTGCTAGCTGGTCTGTTTTCAAGTATCGTTTATATTGTGGTAGCTGGATGGTGGTAACTTGTGAGCCAGTGTCGAGTAGTGCTAGAAAGGGGATTCCATCTATTGTGATTGGAATGATGGGACGGTACCCAACATATTTTAGGCCCCAGTCAGGATCATCTGGACCTATGCATTCTTCTTCTGAGGGTCGGTCCTTGGCCTCAGGAAACTCCAGTTTAAAGGCTGGCATTCTCTTTCTATATGGCCACTACGATTGCATCTGCGGCAAATCGGCTGACCTAGGGAATCAAATCTGTCAGTGGGTCTCCTACCTGTCCGGTAGTAGTTGTCCCGGGGACTGTTGGATGGTAACTTCCGGATAAAGGAAGGATGGTCCTCTTGATTGGGTTGGTGTTTCAGCTCCTTTACTTCTTTGCACAGGATTGCGAGACTTTTGGTTAGTTCCGCAACTTGATCACGAAGCTCTTCAGTAGGGTCTTGTACCTGCTGGGGAACAGACTGAACAACAACAGGTTTGGCACAGGCAGATACAGCATGTTGTTGGTTATTCACACCTTTATATGCATCCTTGGGACTCAATACTTTTATGGCAGTCTCTTTAAAATCCAAAAAATCACTATTGGGATGTTGTTGTGCCAGCATTCTCCCTTAAAATTAGATCAGCATTAATAGCTTCAGAGGGATCAGCCTGCTCAAGGATATGCCAAGCTTCCTGTAAACTGAGGGTAAAATCTCTTAAAGATTCATGGGACTGCTGCTTTTTTCCAAAGAATTGCATATTTAACTCTGACAGGGTTTTTGTTTTAAATATAACTTTTAACCTGTCTAATATTTCTTCAGCAGTTTTCTTTACACTACAAGGCCAAGATTTAACTTCCCTAAGTGCAGCGCCCCCTAGCTGACCAATCAGTAACGCAATTTTTTGTTCCGGGCGGACTGGGTACAATCTGAATATTGCCTGCATTTTCTCTTTAAAGTCGGTTAATGTGCGGGGTTCTCCACTATAGCTGTGGAGCCAGGGTGCCCCAAAGTAGTAAGACATTGTTAATGGCATTGTTTGAGCCAATGCAATAGATGGGCTGCAGCTCGTCACTTCGCTCTCCTCTCCTGAAGACATGTTTACAGCACTGTATGTGTGATGCAGTAGTTCTTACCGTCCTCCCTGTTGCCTGCCTCTCCCCTCTTTGTTGGGGTACAGTGGAGGGAATTTCAGCTTAGGAAGAAAGGAGGTCACTTTTCCCAGTAAAGCAGCCACTGGTATGTGTACAGACTCTTCTTGCAACAACAGCTGTGGAGCAGTACAAATTCTTTAAGGCAGTAAAGACTGGCACTTCCTGAGGTAATTTTCTCATCAATTTCTTTTAATATCAATAGTATATATTACCACTCTCTTCAGGGCATATGAGGCACAGAGGTAACATCTTGTTCGTGACGCCAAAAGTTGTGGTAACCTCGTGTGGGACACGGTTGAGTCTGATGGTGGTAATAGTTGTTATTGTTGTTGTTAATATTTAATCATAAAACAACTCCGCTTCGGTGATGAACAGTCTCTTTACTGGTGATATATATAACTATTTACAGATGACAGCTGGTCAGTGTTTTCCACACATACTGTGGTAAATTCAACCACACCAGACAGGCAGACCTCTGAGGGGAAGCTTTTCTTCTCCTGATGCTCTAGAAAAACTACTCACAAAATGGAGGACGTCAACTCCCTCTATTTCCTCACAACTGCCGTCTCCCAGCCGACCCTATCCTTCCACGTGTAGTCGGAGTTAGCTCCTCCCCCCTGCATAGGACTCCTACCACTGCAGTCATTGGATGACTGCACAGGGGAAACTTAACCCTCTGAGTGCTGCCTGTCAGCAGGTTTTCACAATATCCTACAGTACTTAATATACATAGAAAATTACATTTGTGCGAAATACTCTAGATTTCTGGTATCCCAAGGAGATGACCACTCTGGGATACCACACCGCATGCCAGTTTTTTAAATTATTTATTTAAATAATTAAAAAAAAAACAACCCTGCATGCGGTATATTTTGATACACAGATAAGCACACGGCTGGGAGCTGCAGCCTGTAGCTGTGGGCTTTATCTGTGCTGGGTATCATAATATGGGGGGACCCTATGTAAATTGTTTTATTTATGTTTATACCACAATACTGACCCGCAAACAGCGCCTGTGATTGGTTGCAGTCAGACGCAGTCACACAGGCCGGGGAGCGCGACTGACTGCAACGAATCACACACACCAGGATGGGCGGTGGGCGGGGAAAGCAGTGCATATGGATTAGCCTAAAGAGTGGCCCAGGAAGTGAAGGAGAGGCCGCGGGAGCAGTGTACAGCCGCAACAGAGCCTCGGTAAGTATGAAGCGCTCGCTTCATCCTTATTTTCTTTAATTTTCCTTTATTTTTTTTTTTTAATTTCTCGAGTACTGGATTGGGATGAACACCCAAAATCCCGTGCCCTCCACCCGAGTATCTTTGAAACCACGCGGATCCGGACTTTTACAGTCTGGGTCCATCCATCACTACTTGTGATAAAAACCAAAATAGGAAGATGTCAACAATTAAAAAGTACATAATCAGACAGGGGATAGGGAGATGCTATTAGTTATGGCTCTCATTCAGATAAAAAGTATGAAGGCAGGAAAAAAATATGAGATTTAACAATATAGTGACCTCTCCGTCATATACACAAGATGTAAAATTGTTACCAGAATCATATACAGTACAGACCAAAAGTTTGGACACACCTTCTCATTCAAAGAGTTTTCTTTATTTTCATGACTCTAAAAATTGTAGATTCACATTGAAGACATCAAAACTATGAATGAAAACATGTGGAATGAAATACTTAAAAAAGTGTGAAACAACTGAAAATATGTCTTATATTCTAGATTCTTCAAAGTAGCCACCTTTTCCTTTGATTACTGCTATGCACACTCTTGGCATTCTCTTGATGAGCTTCAAGAGGTAGTCACCGGAAATGGTTTTCTAACAGTCTTGAAGGAGTTCCCAGAGATTGTCTTGTCTGGTGGCTAAATTTATAAATAATACAAATAAAGATAGTGTTATTGCAATCAGCCAAGCCACAAGCCATGTGCCCAATGGATGCTCGCCGGCGAAGGGAAGAAATTAAGTCAGCTCTGACAGACCGCAAATGCCCAGGGATCATATTCATTGAAAAGCTTTAACATGAAAGTGAATACACCCCAACGTTATTGGTTACTGTTCAAGCTTTCACATAATGATTGGTTACACCATTGTTTTTGTTATACGGATTGGTTCTATGGAATATTTCATAAATCTGCGACCACATGATACAAATGAACGCTAAGATAATATTCTTAGATGAGAAACTGTGGAAAGAAAAGCGCAATAGGGTCTTACCCCAAAAAGGGGAGGAAGATATGTAATAAAAACACACTCACCTATAATGGTTGTGCCAGTCATAACCACTATACAGGCATATATAAGATCCAGGTCCAGGCAGCAGTCCCAAAGTTGGCTGATGACAGAGAGTGATAGAAGAAGGGTCTTAATTCCGCGCCAAGGACTCAATGGATCCAGGAAGAGATTAATGCTTCATTAATAACATGCACAAGTCTATGCGTTTCTGGAGACACAGCTCCCTTCATCAGGACATTGGCAACAGAACATCAAATCTGATCATCAAATGATGTTCTCTTGCCAAAGTCCTGATGAAGGGAGCTGTGTCTCCAGAAACGCGTAGACTTGTGCATGTTTTTCAAGAAGCATTAATCTCTTCCTGGATCCATTGAGTCCTTGGCGCGGAATTAAGACCCTTCTTCTATCACTCACTGTTATAAGATAATATTCTTGGCATGGTGTATGTTCCTTATGGTCTTTATCTTGTCCTTACACAGTCTAGGGGCTTTTTAATATCAATTTATGTAAGTAAGGAACATGCTAAGTCATGCTAGGTGTATCAGGGGCCCAATTTTTGAGATAATGTATGGTACATTTTTCAATGTACCAAACTACTAATATATCATCTTATATTTAAAGGCACATTACATGCAAATTGGTCTTCACATAAATTTGAATGTAAGGTGTAACAAATTCAAACAATAATAATAACGGTAACAATCTGATCTTATAGATCAGATTATTTCCTTAACATTTCCCTCCTCTTGTTTGAATTTCGAAACATATACCTATGCCTTTTGATATTGTGTACCCCAAGTGTTTCCAATCCTCACCAGTGAACCCCTATGTCAGCTGGTACGTCCGTGAGGTGCGCGGATAGGCCACTCAAATGAGGGAATCCAATGATTCGTCCCCAGACTAAGTCAGTTGCTCACTGTAGCTAATACATACACTCATGATTTAAAACCTGCTAGGGTGCAACTGTGGGACCCTCTTCCAGAGATGAAGTCTTCCATCCGTTCTCCAAACACTGGGGGGGGGGGTGTTCTCTCAGGTAGGAGGGACAGCTGGGCTGGGCCATCAGACAGTCATTTCCAGGGTTACCTTTGAGCTGGTTTTCTTGGGGCATCCAAAGAGTGTGGTGTACAACACAGCAATCTAAATTCCAATATGTTTGCTTCTAAGCCTGCCAGGCAAACTCAGAGTCAAGCCTCAAGCTTAACTGTTTAAACAAGAGGATAAGCATAAACTATTGCCAGCAATTTCTTTGCAAAAGGTATACAGCACTCGCCAGTCAGTTTTCTCATTCTTTTGAGCTGGTTGCCCGGATGAGTCAGTTGAGCCAATCAGGTCACTGAAAGTCCCATTTTCTTGGAAATAAAGTTCTCTTTTAGACAGTCTGGCAGGCTGGACATCCTGTAGAGCCCCTGTTGTACTGGCGTTATACATATAGTGGCCACACCAGTCTTTTTGGAAATGGCCACAGCTCGGTCCCCTTTTGTTTTATGTGCTGCATCTAGATGATGACAGTCACTTTCTTTCATTGGTTTGCAGGCTTTAAGCACTTTCCGCTGAGGTTCATCTGCTGCCTCCATCTTAGTCAGGTGCTCTGCCCTCAGTTAGGTGGGACAGCGAGCAATCTTCAGGGACCAGTATATCGGTACCTTCTAAGGAGTTAGGGTCTGGAAAGAAACATATGTGATTGCACTTTTCTGGCAATAAATAAACAATACCAGTTACAAACAGGTGTGTGTCATCCCTGTAAATGAGAGGACACACACAAGCTAGGGACCCCAACGTAGAGAAATACTTTGGTGTAGTGTTGGGGCTCTATTGCATTGATCAATTCAGTAGCTAAATTTCTCTTTATTCATATGTTCATGGCAGTAATGCAGATTCCATTTTTCACATTTTCACTCTTACATATAGCTATTGGATTTTTCAAGTCAGTATTCACACAGCAGTTTCTGCTATTTCATGTATTCCCCTTACATAGTCACTGGTGTGCATACCTTATCTCCCCATAGTGATGTTTTTGTAGGCTTTTGCACCCAGTTCAGACTTAGGGTACCTTCACACTTAGCGATGCAGCAGCGATCCGACCAGCGATCTGACCTGGTCAGGATCGCTGCTGCATCGCTACATGGTCGCTGGTGAGCTGTCAAACAGGCAGATCTCACCAGCGACCACTGAACAGCCCCCAGCCAGCAGCGACGTGCAAGCGACGCTGCGCTTGCACGGAGCCGCCGTCTGGAAGCTGCGGAGACTGGTAACTAAGGTAAACATCGGGTATGGTTACCCGATGTTTACATTAGTTACCAGCGCTGTGTGCAGAGAGCAGGGAGCCGCGCACACTGAGCGCTGGCTCCTTGCTCTCCTAGCTGCTGTACACATCGGGTTAATTAACCCGATGTGTAATGCAGCTACATGTGCAGAGAGCAAGGAGCCGCGCACACTGCTTAGCGCTGGCTCCTTGCTCTCCTAGCTGCTATACACATCGGGTTAATTAACCCGATGTGTACAGCAGCTACATGTGCAGAGAGCCGGAGCCGGCAGCACAGGCAGCGTGAGAGCTGCTGGTAACTAAGGTAAATATCGGGTAACCACCTTGGTTACCCGATGTTTATCTTGGATACAGCTTACCTCAGCTGTCAGATGCCGGCTCCTGCTCCCTGCTCGCTTCATTTGTCACTCTCTTGCTGTCACACACAGCGATCTGTGTGTCACAGCAGGAGAGCGGCTTTGAAGAAAACGAACCAGGGCTGTGTGTAACGAGCAGCGATCTCGCAGCAGGGGCCAGATCGCTGCTCAGTGTCACACACAGCGAGATCGCTAATGAGGTCACTGCTGCGTCACAAAAAGCGTGACTCAGCAGCGATCTCGGCAGCGAGCTCGCTGTGTGTGAAGCACCCCTTAGAATGGTGTTCCAAACGTTATTCCTTATTGTTAGTAGTTTTTTGTTTGTGAACCCTCTCCACTCACACCTATTGCCAATCCATATCATACGCATATATAGCCTGGGTCTCAGCTTCCCATACACGGTAAGTTTTTTAACTGCATGAGAGGACACACACAAGCTAGGGACCCCAACGTAGAGAAATACTTTGGCGTAGTGTTGGGGCTCTATTGCATTGATCAATTCAGTAGCTAAATTTCTCTTTATTCATATGTTCATGGCAGTAATGCAGATTCCATTTTTCACATTTTCACTCTTACATATAGCTATTGGATTTTTCAAGTCAGTATTCACACAGTAGTTTCTGCTATTTCATGTATTCCCCTTACATAGTCACTGGTGTGCATACCTTATCTCCCCATAGTGATGTTTTTTTAGGTTTTTGCACCCAGTTCAGACTTAGAATGGTGTTCCAAACGTTATTCCTTATTGTTAGTAGTTTTTCGTTTGTGAACCCTCTCCACTCACACCTATTGCCAATCCATATCATACGCATATATAGCCTGGGTCTCAGCTTCCCATACACGGTAAGTTTTTTAACTGCATGAGAGGACACACACAAGCTAGGGACCCCAACGTAGAGAAATACTTTGGCGTAGTGTTGGGGCTCTATTGCATTGATCAATTCAGTAGCTAAATTTCTCTTTATTCATATGTTCATGGCAGTAATGCAGATTCCATTTTTCACATTTTCACTCTTACATATAGCTATTGGATTTTTCAAGTCAGTATTCACACAGCAGTTTCTGCTATTTCATGTATTCCCCTTACATAGTCACTGGTGTGCATACCTTATCTCCCCATAGTGATGTTTTTTTAGGTTTTTGCACCCAGTTCAGACTTAGAATGGTGTTCCAAACGTTATTTCTTATTATCCCTGTAAATCACCCACTCAAACCCTTAAACTAGTTGGCTGATTCAAAAAGTTCTTCTCCTCTGACCTGGCCTGACCTGGATATTTCTTGCAATGGCCACCCCTATAATATATGCACTTTTATCCGTTTAGGAACCCCAGTTTTACATACCACCTCCGTTATGAGCTTTTCAGCAGTAACATGGGTATGCCCCAGATTAATCCTGGAAAGATACCAACTAGTGATGGGAGCCTCGCCCGAACCTTTTGTAAAGTTCGAGTTTGGGGCCAAAGATAATATAAACTTGTGTCCGAATCCCAAACTTGGACATTGCAGTTATGTGATGGGGCGTGGGGGGGTGGGTTGTAAAATAAAGAATATACACTAGAGTTGAAAAGTTTTAGGTCACTTAGATATTTCCTTACTTTTGAAAGAAAAGCACATTTGTTTTCAATGGAGGTAACACTAAATTAAACAGAAATACACTCTATACATTGTTAATGTGGTAAATGACTATTCTAGCTGCAAAGTCTGGTTTTGAATGCAATATTTACATAGGTGTGTAGAGGCCCATTTACAACAACAACCACTCCAGTGTAATAATGGTACATTGTGTTTGCTAACTGTGTTAGAAGGCCAATGGATATTTAGAAATCCCTTGAAATCCTTTGTGCAAGTATGCTAGCACAGCTGAAAACAGTTTTGCTGATTAGAGAAGTTATAAAACTGACCTTCCTTTGAGCTAGTTGAGAATCTGTAGCATTACATTTGTTGGTTCCATTAAACTCTCAAAA
>NW_027441872.1:0-15838 GCF_048569485.1 Anomaloglossus baeobatrachus
ACTAAAAAAAGTGTGGGATCTCCTCTATTTTTCAGAACCAGCCAAGGTACAGCACACAGCTGAGGGTTGCAGCCCGCAGCTTCTGCTGTTCCTGTGCTAGATAAGAAAAATAGGGGGGCCCCAATTCAATTTTTTTTACCCCAAAAAATAAAAAAAACAGCTGGAAAAGCTAGCTGTCACTCTTTCGAGCTATTCTGTTATTTCTTTCTATCTATTCTATATATTCTTTCTTATTGTCTATTCTATATATTCTTTCTATCTAACTATTATTTTTATTTTTTTCTATCTCTTCTATCTATCAATTATCCTAATCTATCATATTTTATTTCTCCTTTAAAAAACTCACCCTGTCAAAAACGCATCCAAAATGCTTGCGTTTTGGATGCATTTTTTTTTGTCAAGCGCAGTGTTTGCAATTGTCAAAGTCTGCCAGAGGGTGCAATTTTTTTTGTCAAATCAAGAACGCAAGTTGCACACATACCCTTACTAACTCGGGAACTCCCAACCCCTATGCTATGAGGCCTGCTACACCAAAACTCCTAGTCCTGCATCTCTTGTGCAAGACTCCCTCCTAGCAAATAGGGAGCCCAATGCCACCTTGTCACAGCGACAGAATTGTGGCACAACTCACATAAAACTTACACAATATACATTGGCAATGCAGCGCACGATGTCTTCAGGGGAGTACTGACCATGGGTAACCCTCTTATATCCCTCCCCTCTTTAACCTTGGTCATTCCCGACCAACTGGGCATCTGAAAAACATAAAAGCATGCACACATTCTACACTTAAAACAGTATCAAAACATTTCTTGATTTAAACATGAGGACTGTGGCCAACAACAGTACCCCACTCAGTCCAAGGAAGCAGTCTCTTTGTTTGGGACTTTGATTACCCACAAAATTGTTTTGTCATTATCTCCCACCAACTGCAAAGTGGGGGGCATATTTCTTTAAGAAAAATTCATCCACAAAGTTCTGGGGGCACAAACTGAAAAACACTGTCCTGTTTCCTGACCTGGCCAGCACATCGGGTCATCCGTTTCACTTTTCCCTCCTCCATGCTGCACAGGATAGGGCTCAGTCTCTCAGGGGCCATGGACTTTTCCCCCCATGGACTTTGTCCTGAAACAGGACAGGACTAAGTCCAGGGGGCAACGTCCATAAACAGGACATGATTAGTCCACAGGGGCAAAATGGGCCAAGTCCATGAGAGCTGCAAGGGACTCCTGGGCCGAAGTCACAGTCTTCCTCCTGCCCCAAGGGCTGGCAGAGTTCCCAAATCCAGCAGGGGGGCGCAACATGTGCCGAGCTTGGATTGGGGGGAAACAAAAAAACACACAGTTCAGACCACGAGGGGTATTACAACATCCCTCCACAATAATCAAAAGCAAAAACCTGGCCTTGTCCGGCCGCGAGGGTTATCATATTATCCCTTGGCTCACACAGGGCAACATCTCAGCCCAACAGAGGCTCATGGCCTTTAAAGGGGTTATCCGGCTTAATTTGCTTTTTTTTTATTATTTCCCTATGGGGCTACATTGGGGCAGGTAAGTAGATAGAGACCACTTACCTGCCCTGCTGTCAGCCCCTCTCCCCCGGCTCAGAGCGGTCATGTGACCGCTCCTGCCGCGATTTTGCTGCTTCCGGTCATTTCATGTCTACATGGGCAGGGCCATGTTGACATGCAAATGTGGAAACAGCATGTCGCCTCCTTGCTGGGCTGTACAGTGCGATGAGCCCCGCCCCCCTTCCCTGCACCCTCCCACACATTCCCCCGCACCTCCCCCTGCACTGCTGTGGGGGTCCGTGACCTGGCGGCGGGGCCTGGCGGCAGCTGCCATGGTGTCAGCTCCAGCACCGGCCCCCCTGCTCAGGATCACACATTCAAATATACCGGCATCACAGATCACAGATGCCGGTACATTTGAAAGTGCTGATGAGAAGCAGCGCAGCGCTGCTTCTCATCTTGCACGCTGTCTGAACTCTCTTCAGCACAGCGGTGAAGTCACCACTGTGCTGATATGTCTAGAGCACAGACAGCGCGCGAACGTGCAGGAGCGGCGGGGACCGATGACGGGTGAGTATGTACTCCCTATGGGGTGGTGTGTGTGTGTGTGTGTGTGTGTATGCGGTGCACAGCCCGATGTGTGTGTGTGTGTGTGTGTATGTATGTTTGTGTATGCGGTGCACAGCCCGTTGTGTGTGTATGCGGTGCAGAGCCTGATGTGGTGAGGGGTGCAGAGCCCGATGTGGTGTGGGGTGCAGAGCCCGATGTGGGGCTGTTATTTGCAATGCTGTAGTGTAGTGCGCTGCCCTGTAGTGCCCTGCCCTGTAGTGCCCTGCCGTGCAGTGCGCTGCCGTGCAGTGCGCTGCCGTGTAGTGTGCTGCCCTGTAGTGCGCAGCCCTGTAGTGTCCTGTAGTGTCCTGCCCTGTAGTGCTCTGTAGTGTCCTGCCCTGTAGTGTCCTGTAGTGTCCTGCCCTGTAGTGTCCTGTAGTGATCTGCCGTGTAGTGTGCTGCCCTGTAGTGTCCTGTCCTGTAGTGTCCTGTAGTGCGCTGCCCTGCAGTGTCCTGCCCTGTAATGTGCTGCCCTGTAGTGTCCTGTCCTGTAGTGTCCTGTACTGTGCTGCCCTGTAGTGTCCTGTAATGTGCTGCCCTGTAGTGTCCTGTCCTGTAGTGTCCTGTAATGTGCTGCCCTGTAGTGTCCTGCCCTGTAGTGCCCTGTAGTGTGCTGCCCTGTAGTGTCCTGTAATGTGCTGCCCTGTAGTGTCCTGTCCTGTAGTGTCCTGTAATGTGCTGCCCTGTAGTGATCTGTCCTGTAGTGTCCTGTAATGTGCTGCCCTGTAGTGTACTGTAATGTGCTGCCCTGTAGTGTCCTGTCCTGTAATGTGCTGCTCTGTAGTGCCCTGTAGTGTGCTGCCCTGTAGTGTCCTGTAATGTGCTGCCCTGTAGTGTCCTGTCCTGTAGTGTCCTGGAATGTGCTGCCCTGTAGTGATCTGCCCTGTAGAGTCCTGCCCTGTAGTGCCCTGTAGTGTGCTGCCCTGTAGTGTCCTGTAGTGTCCTGCCCTGTAGTGTCCTGTCCTGTAGTGTCCTGTAATGTGCTGCCCTTTTGTCTCCTGCCCTGTAGTGCCCTGTAGTGTCCTGTCCTGTAGTGTTCTGTAATGTGCTGCCCTGTAGTGTCCTGTCCTGTAGTGTCCTGTAATGTGCTGCCCTGTAGTGTCCTGTAGTGTCCTGTAATGTGCTGCACTGCAGTGTCCTGCCCTGTAGTGTCCTGCCGTGTAGTGATGAGAGGTCAGTGCTGGGGCAGAATATACTGACAGGGAATGTGTGTGCAGGGGGCGGACAGAGGGTGCGGCTGGACACTGGGGTGGGGCTGGACACTGAGGCCGGGCGGTGCCAGCTGTGACTGGGAGGTTTTGCACAGGAAGTGGTCATGTTTGCTGGAGCTGAATGTAAACAAGAAGCTGCACAGAATAAAGAGATAATTCAAGAGGAACAAAAGTTAGAAAACAAAAAATAACAATGTAGGGGTGATTAATATGACAATACAGCACAGATTAGCTTAAACTCAAACATTTTTGTTATGTCGGACAACCCCTTTAACTTTTTCTCACAGGAGGGCAGTCGGGAACTGGCCTCCCCGTCCACAAACTGGCAATTTTTCAATTGTCCTCAGCCACTTCCAGCCTTCTTCTTTTCTGAGGTCAACCTCTTTTTACATGCATCAATTGTATTTGGGGACATCGGGCGTCGCCATATCCATGGGTTTCTCATCCGGTCGGCTCCATCCGGGTGCTCCTGCTTCCCCCGGGGTCCTCTCCAAGTACATTTGGTAGACTTTGTCTCCGGTGATGATCACCGAGGGGGCTGCTGCAGCCACTGCAAGGGATGGCGGATGTTCTGCCTGTTTCCGCGCCGGTCATTGGGTTGTCTGGTGCTCCCTCTGTTCTCTCAGGCCCGCCGGAGCCGCTGATCTAGTTGGCTCAGCAGCTACTGCTCTCTGTCGTTTCTCCATGCGCTCCGCCTCGGCCTCCGCAGGCTGTGTCACCCCGACCATGCACCATCCCTTTCGGCATTGCAGCTTTATAAAGGTGACCCTCTCTCCCACATAGAGGGTCCGCAGCCAGGAAAGGAGAGACGGCCTGGTCACCATGGCCCGGTTGACGTAGACCTGGTGACAGGTATACTCCTCCTCGATAAAGCCGTAGCCTTTGGTCCTAGTTGAAAGTGACTTCCCAGCCTGAGGAGCATTGGCAATCGAATTTGTGCCTTTTAGGACCGTCCTTCCAGTCCCGAGCCAATGCATCCGCCTGCATTCTCTCCCTCACAACTGCCTCCTAATCCTGCAGGGTCCAAGCTGTCACCCAGTCACTTGGGGGCAGGGCTGCTGCTGGCACCTGCTCGCGTCAGGGCTCACTGCCAGGTACGTGGCTCATGGGTCTCAGCAGCATGTCTCTCCCCCTGCAGTATTTGGGAGCGGAGGCCTCCAACGGTGCGGCACCAGGTCGGAACCAGGGCACAATCGGTCCTACCTCTTCAAGGCCTGACTCCTCCTCCGACTTCAGCTCCATTTCTTCCAGGGCTGGCATGTCTGGATCATCTGCTGGGGCCTCTGTCTTTTTCTCCGGGGCTCAACCGGCCGCAGGGGCTGCTTCCACATCTTCCGGTTCCGCCATCGTCAGCCTGGCCCAGCAGTGTATTTTTAGTTCAGTGCGGACAAGACCCAGGGCGGGGTGCGCAGTGGCACCCCAGCTGACATAGATGAGTGACTCCGCTCATGAATCTGCCGGAGTTTTGCTCACCAACTGCTCCTGGAGTCATCAGCTGGATAATCCCCGGCAGCTCTCGTGGGTCTCAGGAATTCTCCGTATCTTCCTCACACAACTTTCTTTCTCCTTGACATCTCACAAAATGGCGCCAGCCGACTTAGTGACACACGTTTTGTGTCCTGGGGCCCGCCTCTTCTGGTGCCAGTGGCCTGCTGCGTCACTTGTCCATCTCGCCAGCCGCGCCCATAGCCACGCCCCTCGCTGACACTGGAGGTCACTCACCAGTAGGCGTTTCTTCGGTGACCACACCCCTCTCACCTGGGTGCATTCTGCTCCAGGACGGACCTCATCTTCAGTGCCTCCGCTCTTTATGGCTGCCACTCCTCCGGACCGAGTATGTTTTCGCACCATTGAGCGCTGTCGCCTCCCACGATGGGCAGGGTCTCTCTCCCTCTGGTCACTCGTCACCATCTTGGGGTCCACGCTGTCGTCCGCCATCTTAATTTTCAGTCTCTTTATAACACAGTCCATTCGTGGTGCCTGTTGCAGCCGCTTCGCGTCAGGTGTTCCACAAACCGCACCAGGGATTTTTATTTATTATTATTATTATTATTTATTTATAGAGCACCATTGATTCCATGGTACTGTACATGAGAAGGGGTTACATACAGAACACATATACAAGTTACAGTAGACAGACTAGTACAAAGGGAAAAGGACCCTGCCCTTGCGGGCTTACATTCTATAGGATTTTGGGGAGGAGACAGTAGGTGCGGTGTAGGTTGGGCGGCGGCTCCGCACGTTGGTCAGGCGAATAGCTGTCACTGCTGGGTTCCTCGTCGTGGCAGGTGCTATGGCAGGCAGGATGATGAAGCGGGTCCCTGGTGGATGATGAGGCTTTTATTGGCCGTTGGCACCTAAGCGCAGGGCAGTGGCGCTGGAAAGGTTGAGCCAACACAATCTCTGCTGGTTCAGGGTGTAGTTTACTCACAACTTCAGCTGCCAGCCTGGTCACACTGGTCACTGCCATGATGGGCTCAGGTTAATCCCAGATCCGGTCATGGGTGATCACTGGCATTGTGAAAGGAGAAGGAGAGAGTGAGTGTCCTATTTCTAGGGTGTCCCCCTCAGCAGTTAGGTACCCCTGCTGAGCTCCTGCTCCAACGCTCAGAGCCCAGTAAAATCCAAGTTTTCCAGAGAGATCTTGCCATAACTATGGTCTGGACTCAACTGTGTGAGTGTGTTGCGCCTTCCTCTACCACCAGTGGAACCCACCCCCCAGGTGGCTGGCTTCAGTGATCGGGAAGTCCCATAACCGTTATGACCACCCCCTTACTTGAGATAGATACAACACCTCACTTGAGGTGCAGTACCCTGTGGCGACCTGAACCTCAGGGGTGCCACACTTCCACCACACTCTTCCCTGGAATAAAGTGTCAGCAGTGACTTCTGTGCCCCTGATTGTCTTACTAGTGCAGTGTTGCCCCCAACCCCACCGTGTGCAGTTTTCCTTATGCAATCATTTATCCCCATGTGCCTCCTTCCCCCGTGCGCTGTCTTCCTAGTGCATTGTCACACCCCTATGTGCTGTTGTCTGCCCGCCATTATGCGGCCTTCATTGTGCTTTTTCTTCCCAGTGCGAGGAGCTAAGCGTCCAGACTGGCAGACACCAGTGGCGTCACCTGTGGGGCGACGCTGATGTCCTGTATCGCTGGGTATAATGACACTTCTCATTGCTCAGGACACTGGGGGAGACGCTGCACTAGGAAAACACCCAGGGAGACAGCAGTGACAGCGCTGCACATGAAACAAGTGTCACTGGTAAATCATTGTTTCAGGGAGGGGCAGACGCTGTGGAAGTGACACTGACACTGCTCCCCCCAATGCTTTGAGTATCCCAGCATGCACTGCAGTATTCAGACAAAAAATTAGGTAAGAAAAAAAACAAAGAAGCAGTTAGGGTAGATGGGGAAACGGTAGAACATTTTTACAGCCTAGTATATTAGAAAACAGCTTATATTATGGCACTAAATGTTTCAAAATTCCATGTCTGCTGGTGCGGTTTCTCTTTAAAACAATAAACCGTGCTCTACTCACTCTCCCTGGGTCCAGCACGGACTCTGCCGTTTTTGTTTGCAGCGTTAATGACACGTTGACAACCAGTCAGTGAGCTCAGCATCTTTTCTCACTGCAAACAACAACAGCCAGCGGCAGAGATTCAGTGCTGGACCAGGGGAGGGTGAGTAAAAAGCTAGTGGTTGTAAAAACCTCTGCATCTGGGTAAGTGGGGGTGCTCTGAAAGTAGAAAACCTTATTAAAGTGGATTCCCAAGGAATTTATAATTATACCCTATCAACAAAATAGGAAACCACTTACTAATAGTGGAAAGTCCAAAGGTTAGTGGACAATGCTTTGGAAAACCCAGACAAAGCAATTAAGGCTGAACATGCACACCCCTGCTCCACTCATTGTCTATGGCACTGGTGAAGATATCTGAGCTCTTTATTGGCGATTTCCAGCAGTCCCATAGGCAATGGGCATTTCCACTATACCTGGACCACTGACATCTTTACACAATAATTCTCTACTCACGACAGATTTAACAGGCAACGTATTTCTTCACATGTCCAGAGGTATGGTGTCCATAATGAGGGATCTAGTGTCCAATGTGGGTATGAGGCCCCTTCATTCTTTCTTTCCTGACTACCGCAGTCCCGCAGGAGCTTGGCTTGGTTCTGAGCAATTGAAGAGTTTTATTAACTCCCTTTCACCACAAACAAACTTTTATAGGCCCTTGATGCCCTTTGAGTCTCTGTGTCTGGGGGGAGAGCCTATGGAAAACACCATTGCCCTGCTGTACAAAATGTTCCAGATTGAGTTGTCTGGACAGGAAGATGATGTCCCTTTCTTCTTAAAATGGGAGGTGGATTTGGGGAGACCCCTCACGCGTGAAGAACGCTCAAAAATATTACCCTTTACCCACAAGTCGTCGCTGGATGTAGCGTCACAGGAGCGGGGCTACAAAATAGTTTCTAGGTGGTATCACTGCCCCTCCAGAATTCATTCCATGTTCCCATCTGTCTCTGAAGAATGCTGGAGATGCGCAAACGATAGAGGCTCATACATCCACATGTGGTGGTCTTGTCCTCTCCTACAATATTTTTGGATAGACGTGTTTGCCCTTCTGAATAAAGTGTCATCCACTAGGTTTGAGCCGACGCCGGTACTGGCTTATCTATCCTTAAGCAATATCTCGATCGCCAACTTCAAGAGAAGTCTGTTAAGGCATTTTTTGACGGGGGCAAGGAGATTAATCCCAAGGTACTGGAGGCAGAACAAAGTGCCCTGGCGGGCTGAACTGGTGGCCGAGATTAACCAGATCTATAGGATGGAGGAGCTGGTCGGCCAGGCGTCGGACTCGGGGGAGCGAGTGTTCAGGCTGTGGGCTGTGGGTGCCGTGGATTATGTACAGAGAGACACCAGACCTGGTAATATGGCTTCAAGCCTCAGTTGGGGGCATGAGACCTCTGTGATTGTCCATTCCATAAAACAAAAGTGCCTGGGGCTGCACACGACCCAGACGAGACATCATCTTGGTCCTTCTTTTCTTTTTCCTCTCCCCCCTACATTTCTTCTTTTCTCATCTTTCTTTCCTCCTTGTACATTTTATGTTATGTTTACATAGTTAGCCCGGATTGCCATCTCAGAGACTTTGTGCATCTACTTTGCCTCCCCTTTCTAAACGAGGCTGCATACATTTTTGCATGGGGGGTGGATTATTGGTCACCCAGTGGGCATCATCTCCAAAACAAAGCTATTACATGGGTGATGATGGTCTGACCTGAAGTGTGTAATCAAAGGAATTATTATGCAAGTAGAAAAGTGTTGTATTACTTATTACCTCCAAGATTTGAGTTATTCTACTCTATATCATATGTTGCCTATCCTATAACTTGTAAACCTGTTCTTTATTTGAATAAAATCTGCTTTACACAAAAAATATACACATATTTGCTATTGCTGCGTTCAGAAATGCCCAATCTATCAAAATATAAAATCAATTAATCTGATCGGTAAAGAGCACAGGGAGAAAAAAAATTCCAAACACCAAAAGTATGTTTTTTGGTCTCTACAACATTTCATTAAAATGCAATTACAGGCGATCAAAACTTCGCATCTACCCAAAAATAGAATAATTAATAACGTTAGTTCAAGACACAAGAAATAAGTGGTTGTTGAGGACCAGATCCCGAAAAATGAGAATGCTACAAGTCATGAAAAATGGCGCAACCCTCCCCCCCCACCACTCAGATAAAAGTAGAACTATACATGTTTGTTATCTACGAACTCGTGCTCACCTAGGGAATCATACTGTCAGGTCAATTATAACATAAAGTGAACACTGTAAGTTAAAAAAAAAACACCGAAAAGCAATTGTGCAATTGCACTTTTTTTTTTTTTGCAATTTCACCGCACTTGGATTTTTTTTCAGTCTTCCAATACAACATGGGCAGAATGGTGTTACTCAAAAGTGCAATTCGTCCCGCAAAAAAAACCAAGCCCTCATATAGCTATATTGACAAAAAAATACAAAAAGTTATGGCTCTTGGAAGTAGAGGAGGAGAAAAAAAATGGAAAACCGGCGGGTGGTGAAGGGGTTAAAGAGAGCACAGAAAATCCAAAGCAAAATTGGGATAGGCGGACACCGCTAAAGACACGGCCTTACAATTTATATATAAGGGACTGGAGGGAGGTTTAGTTCTGATGGCCATTTTATGAGCTATGAGGCTGCACACAGAAAGGTGAGCAAGATGGCACTTATAAAAATTGTTCTTCATCAAACTCTGTTCTCCCAAATGAAATGTGTTGGAGGAGAGCAGCAGAACCAGCAACATAATTACTGGAAGTGGCCCAGGACAGAAGAGTGGCTTTATTATCGGAAGGGGGCAAGTATGGGGTGGAAGGGCATTATTATAAGTGGGGGCCCAGGACAGGAGGGGGGGAGGGTATTTTAAGAGGGTGCCCAGGAGAGGGCATTATTATATGAAGGGGCCCAAGATGGAGTGTGGGGGGGGCAATATTATAAGAGGGTGCCCAGGACGGGATTCGGGGAGGCATTATTATAAGAGTATCCATGAGAGTAGGGGGCACTATTATAGGGTGGGGGACATTATTATAAGAGGGTGTCCAGGAGAGGAAGGGGCCCAGGACGGAGTGGGGGGACATTATTATCAGTGGGTGCCCAGGAGAGGATGGGGCATTATTATAGAAAGGGGCCCAGTATGGGGTTGGGGGGGTATTATTATAAGAGGGTGCCCAGGAGAGGAAGGAGCCCAGGACGGAGTGGGAGGACATTATTATGAGGGTGCCCAGGAGAGGAGGGGGCATTATTGGAAGGGCCCAGGATGGGTGACAATTACTATATGGGGGAGAATGAGGAATGTTGATTGCTTTATGAGAAGTGGGGATTTTAATCCCTTCACCCCCGGGCGATTTTTCATTTTTGTTTTTTTCTCACCTTCTGAGAGCCATAACTTTATTTTTTTTCCCCATCAGTATTGCCATAGAAGGGCTTATTTTTTTGCGGAACAGTTTGTACTTTTGAATGACCTCATTTATTTTACCATGTAGTGTACTGGAAAACAGGAAAAAAAATCCCAAATGTGGAGAAATTGTGAAAAGAAGGGAATTTTGTTACTTACCGTAAATTCCTTTTCTTCTAGCTCTTATTGGGAGACCCAGACGATTGGGTGTATAGCACTGCCTCCGGAGGCCACACAAAGCAATTACACTAAAAAGTTTAAGGCCCCTCCCCTTCTGGCTATACACCCCCAGTGGGATCACTGGCTCACCAGTTTTAGTGCAAAAGCAAGAAGGAGGAAAGCCAATAACTGGTTTAAACAAATTCACTCCGAGAAACATCGGAGAACTGAAAACCGTTCAACATGAACAACATGTGTACCCGCAAACAAACCAAAAATCCCGAAGGACAACAGGGCGGGTGCTGGGTCTCCCAATAAGAGCTAGAAGAAAAGGAATTTACGGTAAGTAACAAAATTCCCTTCTTCTTCGGCGCTCTATTGGGAGACCCAGACGATTGGGACGTCCAAAAGCTGTCCCTGGGTGGGTAAAGAAATACCTCATGTTAGAGCTGCAAGACAGCCCTCCCCTACGGGGAGGCAACTGCCGCCTGCAGGACTTTTCTACCTAGGCTGGCGTCCGCCGAAGCATAGGTATGCACCTGATAATGTTTGGTGAAAGTGTGCAGACTCGACCAGGTAGCTGCCTGGCACACCTGTTGAGCCGTAGCCTGGTGTCGCAATGCCCAGGACGCACCCACGGCTCTGGTAGAATGGGCCTTTAGCCCTGACGGAACCTGAAGCCCCGCAGAACGGTAGGCTTCAAGAATTGGTTCTTTGATCCATCGAGCCAGGGTGGCCTTAGAAGCCTGCGACCCCTTGCGCTTACCAGCGACAAGGACAAAGAGTGCATCCGAACGGCGCAGGGGCGCTGTGCGGGAAATGTAGATTCTGAGTGCTCTCACCAGATCTAACAAATGTAAATCCTTCTCATACCGATGAACTGCATGAGGACAAAACGAAGGCAAAGAGATATCCTGATTAAGATGAAAAGAGGATACCACCTTCGGGAGAAACTCCTGAATGGGGCGCAGCACTACCTTGTCCTGGTGGAAGACCAGGAAGGGAGCCTTGGATGACAGCGCTGCCAGCTCAGACACTCTCCGAAGAGATGTGATCGCTACCAGAAAAGCCACTTTCTGTGATAGCCTAGAAAGTGAAACCTCCCTCAGAGGCTCGAAGGGCGGCTTCTGGAGGGCAACTAGTACCCTGTTCAGATCCCATGGATCTAACGGTCGCTTGTACGGGGGTACGATATGACAAACCCCCTGCAGGAACGTGCGCACCTTGGAAAGTCGAGCTAGACGCTTCTGAAAAAAGACAGATAGCGCCGAGACTTGCCCTTTAAGGGAGCCGAGCGACAAACCTTTTTCTAACCCAGATTGGAGGAAAGAAAGAAGGATAGGTAATGCAAATGGCCAGGGAGACACTCCCTGAGCAGAGCACCAGGATAAGAATATCCTCCACGTTCTGTGGTAGATCTTAGCAGGCGTGGGCTTCCTAGCCTGTCTCATGGTGGCAACGACCCCTTGGGATAAGCCTGAAGACTCTAGGATCCAGGACTCAATGGCCACGCAGTCAGGTTGAGGGCCGCAGAATTCCGATGGAAAAACGGCCCTTGGGACAGTAAGTCTGGTCGGTCTGGCAGCGCCCACGGTTGGCCGACCGTGAGATGCCACAGATCCGGATACCACGCCCTCCTCGGCCAGTCTGGAGCGACGAGTATGACGCGGCTGCAGTCGGATCTGATCTTGCGTAGCACTCTGGGCAAGAGTGCCAGAGGTGGAAACACATAAGGGAGCCGGAACTGCGACCAATCTTGCACTAGGGCGTCTGCTGCTAGAGCTCTTTGATCGCGAGACCGTGCCATGAAGGTTGGGACCTTGTTGTTGTGCCGAGACGCCATTAGATCGACGTCCGGCCTTCCCCATCGGCGACAGATTTCCTGAAACACGTCCGGGTGAAGGGACCATTCCCCTGCGTCCATGCCCTGGCGACTGAGGAAGTCTGCTTCCCAGTTTTCTACGCCGGGGATGTGAACTGCGGATATGGTGGAGGCCATGGCTTCCACCCACATCATAATGCGCCGGACTTCCTGGAAGGCTTGCCGACTGCGAGTCCCGCCCTGGTGATTGATGTATGCCACCGCTGTGGAGTTGTCCGATTGAATTCGGATCTGCTTCCCTTCCAGCCACTGCTGGAAGGCTAGCAGGGCAAGAAACACCGCTCTGATTTCCAGAACATTGATCTGAATGCTGGACTCCTGCTGAGTCCACGTACCCTGAGCCCTGTGGTGAAGAAACACTGCTCCCCACCCTGACAGACTCGCGTCTGTCGTGACCACCGCCCAGGACGGTGGTAGGAAGGATCTTCCCTGTGATAAGGAGGTGGGAAGAAGCCACCACTGCAGAGAGTCCTTGGCCGTCTGGGAAAGGAAGACTGTCCTGTCCAGGGATTTTGACTTCCCGTCCCATTGGCGGAGAATGTCCCATTGAAGTGGACGCAGATGAAACTGCGCAAACGGAACCGCCTCCATTGCCGCCACCATCTTCCCGAGGAAGTGCATGAGGCGTCTTAAGGAGTGCGACTGACTCTGAAGGAGAGCCTGCACCCCCGTCTGTTGTGACCTCTGCTTGCTCAGCGGAAGCTTCACTATCGCTGAGAGAGTATGAAACTCCATGCCAAGATACGTTAGTGATTGGGTCGGTGACAGATTTGACTTTGGGAAGTTGATGATCCACCCGAACGCCTGGAGAGTCTCCAGTGCAAAATTCAGGCTGAGTTGGCATGCCTCCTGAGAGGGTGCCTTGACCAATAGATCGTCCAAGTAAGGGATCACAGAGTGTCCGTGAGAGTGCAAGACTGCTACCACTGCTGCCATGATCTTGGTGAACACCCGGGGGGCTGTCGCCAGACCAAATGGCAGAGCCACGAACTGAAGATGTTCGTCTCCTATCACGAAGCGCAGAAAGCGTTGGTGCTCCGTAGCAATCGGCACGTGAAGATAAGCATCCTTGATGTCTATTGACGCTAGGAAATCTCCTTGGGACATTGAGGCAATGACTGAGCGGAGGGATTCCATCCAGAACCGCCTGGCGTTCACATGCTTGTTGAGCAGTTTTAGGTCCAGAACGGGACGGAAGGAGCCGTCCTTTTTTGGAACCACAAAGAGGTTGGAGTAAAATCCTCGGCCCCGTTCCAGAGGGGGGACAGGGATCACGACTCCTTCTGCTCTTAGAGAGTCCACCGCCTGCAGCAGGGCATCTGCTCGGTTGGGGTGTGGGGAGGTTCTGAAGAACCGAAGTGGAGGCCGAGAACTGAACTCGATTCTGTACCCGCGAGACAAAATGTCTGTTACCCACCGGTCCTTGACCTGTGACAGCCAAATGTCGCAAAAGCGGGAGAGCCTGCCACCGACCGAGGATGCGGAGGGAGGAGGCCGAAAGTCATGAGGTAGCCGCCTTGGAAGCGGTTCCTCCATTTGCTTTCCTGGGGCGTGAGTGAGCCCGCCAGGAATCTGAGCTCCCTTGTCCTTTCTGAGTCCCTTTGGACGAGGAGAATTGGGGCTTGCCCGAGCCTCGAAAGGACCGAAACCTCGACTGCCACTTTTTCTGTTGAGGTTTACTTGCTCTGGGCTGTGGCAAGGAAGAGTCCTTACCCTTGGACTGTTTTATGATTTCAGCCAATGGCTCACCAAACAGTCTGTCTCTAGATAATGGCAAGCTGGTTAAGCATTTTTTGGAACCAGCATCTGCTTTCCAGTCCTTTAACCATAAGGCTCTGCGCAAAACCACAGAATTGGCGGCCGCCATAGAGGTACGGCTCGTAGACTCTAGGACAGCATTGATAGCATAGGTCGCAAACGCAGACATTTGCGAAGTTAGGGACGCCACCTGTGGTACTGCTGGATGCATGATAGCATCCACCTGTGCTAAACCCGCTGAAATAGCCTGTAGTGCCCACACGGCCGCGAATGCTGGAGCAAACGACGCGCCGATAGCTTCATAGACAGATTTCAACCAAAGGTCCATCTGTCTGTCATTGGCATCTTTAAGTGAAGCGCCATCTTCTACTGCGACTATGGATCTAGCCGCCAGCTTGGAAATTGGGGGATCCACCTTTGGGCACTGGGTCCAGCGTTTGGCCACTTCAGGGGGAAAAGGATAACGGGTATCCTTAGAACGTTTAGAGAAACGCTTGTCTGGATGAGCGTCGTGCTTTTGGATTGATTCTCTGAAGTCAGAGTGGTCCAAAAAAGCACTTAATTTACGCTTGGGATACAGGAAATGGAACTTCTCCTGCTGTGCAGCTGCCTCCTCTGCAGAAGGGGCTGGGGGGGAAATATCCAACAGTCTATTAATCGCCGATATAAGGTCATTAACCATGGCGTCACCATCAGGGGCATCCAGATTGAGAGGGGCCTCAGGATTAGACTCCTGATCACCGTCCTCAGTCTCATCACAGAGAGACTCTTCTCGCTGAGACCCTGAGCAGTGTGATGACGTCGAGGGTCTTTCCCAGCGAGCACGCTTAGGCTGCCTGGGACTGTCATCTGAGTCAGAGACTTCAGCCTGTGATGCTTGAGACCCCCTTGAAGTACGGATTAGTTCCAACTGAGGGGGACCAGTGAGCATAGCCACAGCGGTGTCCATAGTCTGAGGAACTGGCCTGGCCTGCAAGGTCTCCAGGATCCTTGTCATAGCCTCAGACATTTTATCAGCAAACACTGCAAAGTCTGTCCCCGTCACCGGGGCAGGGTTCACAGGCGTCTCTGCCTGGGCTACCACCACAATAGGCTCTGGCTGGCGAAGTGCCACTGGGACTGAACATTGCACACAATGTGAATCATTGGAGCCTGCTGATAGATTAGCCCCACATGCAGTACAAACAGTGTACACAGCCCGTGCCTTGGCAGCCTTGCGTTTTGCGGATGACATGTTGCTGCGTCCTCAGAGCAGTACAGAGTGTCCAGACAGAAGCGACCTTACAGTGCACTATATAAATATATATATATATATATATATATGGTACCAATAAAGAAGTACACTAATATATCACTCTGAGGCACTAGTGGGGCCTGCACTACTGTGCAGCTTACCACCCGCTTAGGAGCGGTGTGTGGTCGCCAGAAATCCCTCTAGTCTGGGTCTCCCAGAGCCTGCTGCCTCCTTCCAGCCAGATCGCATGTGTAATGGCTGCCGGCGTCCTTGTGGAGAGGGGGGGCGGGCCCTGGGCGTACACCGACGAAGAGCGGGAAGTCTGCTTCCCCTTGTGCCTAGTGAGAGGGCTGGAGCATGTAAATAAGGCTCCAGCCCTCGGCGCAGCCATTGAGCAGCGTCTCTCCCCTACCCTGATTGACAGGGTGGGGGCGGGAACGAAGCGGCGCTAGGCCGCAGAAGCCGGGGGCTAAAGTTAAAAACGCCGCCGCC
>NW_027441873.1:0-15136 GCF_048569485.1 Anomaloglossus baeobatrachus
GCATCCTATACGTGGCTATTGGACTTTGCTATAGTCCCACTAGTGCCAAGACATTTGCAGAGCGCATCTGCCTGCGTTGCACACTCCAACTAATTATAAGTAAGCCATTATACTAGCAAACACTCAGTGTACCTAGTGGCATCCTATACGTGGCTATTGGACTTTGCTATAGTCCCACTAGTGCCAAGACATTTGCAGAGCGCATCTGCCTGCGTTGCACACTCCAACTAATTATAAGTAAGCCATTATACTAGCAAACACTCAGTGTACCTAGTGGCATCCTATACGTGGCTATTGGACCTTGCTATAGTCCCACTAGTGCCAAGACATTTGCAGAGCGCATCTGCCTGCGTTGCACACTCCAACTAATTATAAGTAAACCATTATACTAGCAAAAACTCAGTGTACCTAGTGGCATCCTATCTGTGGCTATTGGACTTTGCTATAGTCCCACTAGTGCAAAGACATTTGCAGAGCACGTCTGCCTGCATTGCACACTCCAACTTTTTTAAACTAAGCAATTTTTCTAGCAAACACTCAGTGTACCTAGTGGCATCCTATACGTGGCTATTGGACTTTGCTATAGTCCCACTAGTGCCAAGACATTTGCAGAGCGCATCTGCCTGCGTTGCACACTCCAACTAATTTTAACTTAGCCATTATACTAGCAAACACTCAGTGTACCTAGTGGCATCCTATACGTGGCTATTGGACTTTGCTATAGTCCCACTAGTGCCAAGACATTTGCAGAGCGCATCTGCCTGCGTTGCACACTCCAACTAATTATAAGTAAGCCATTATACTAGCAAACACTCAGTGTACCTAGTGGCATCCTATACGTGGCTATTGGACCTTGCTATAGTCCCACTAGTGCCAAGACATTTGCAGAGCGCATCTGCCTGCGTTGCACACTCCAACTAATTATAAGTAAGCCATTATACTAGCAAACATTCAGTGTACCTAGTGGCATCCTATACGTGGCTATTGGACTTTGCTATAGTCCCACTAGTGCCAAGACATTTGCAGAGCGCATCTGCCTGCGTTGCACACTCCAACTAATTATAAGTAAGCCATTATACTAGCAAACACTCAGTGTACCTAGTGGCATCCTATACGTGGCTATTGGACCTTGCTATAGTCCCACTAGTGCCAAGACATTTGCAGAGCGCATCTGCCTGCGTTGCACACTCCAACTAATTATAAGTAAGCCATTATACTAGCAAACACTCAGTGTACCTAGTGGCATCCTATCTGTGGCTATTGGACTTTGCTATAGTCCCACTAGTGCCAAGACATTTGCAGAGCGCATCTGCCTGCGTTGCACACTCCAACTAATTATAAGTAAGCCATTATACTAGCAAACACTCAGTGTACCTAGTGGCATCCTATACGTGGCTATTGGACTTTGCTATAGTCCCACTAGTGCCAAGACATTTGCAGAGCGCATCTGCCTGCGTTGCACACTCCAACTAATTATAAGTAAGCCATTATACTAGCAAACACTCAGTGTACCTAGTGGCATCCTATACGTGGCTATTGGACTTTGCTATAGTCCCACTAGTGCCAAGACATTTGCAGAGCGCATCTGCCTGCGTTGCACACTCCAACTAATTTTAACTTAGCCATTATACTAGCAAACACTCAGTGTACCTAGTGGCATCCTATACGTGGCTATTGGACTTTGCTATAGTCCCACTAGTGCCAAGACATTTGCAGAGCGCATCTGCCTGCGTTGCACACTCCAACTAATTATAAGTAAGCCATTATACTAGCAAACACTCAGTGTACCTAGTGGCATCCTATACGTGGCTATTGGACTTTGCTATAGTCCCACTAGTGCCAAGACATTTGCAGAGCGCATCTGCCTGCGTTGCACACTCCAACTAATTTTAACTTAGCCATTATACTAGCAAACACTCAGTGTACCTAGTGGCATCCTATACGTGGCTATTGGACTTTGCTATAGTCCCACTAGTGCCAAGACATTTGCAGAGCGCATCTGCCTGCGTTGCACACTCCAACTCATTATAACTAAGTTGCATTGTCAGGGATATTTATTCTTTATTATTCTGCTGTTAATAAAGCTAGACCACCACTGCAATCTTCACCACCTCTCAATTTTTGCTACCACATTTTCAGTCCACAATCTTGTCGCAATCATCATGAGTGGCAAAATGACAGATGCTGGTGGAAAGGGGAAGAGGCGTGGTGGAAAAGGCAAAAAAGGTTTTGTCTGTGGGGAAAGTGGCAAAGCTCCATTATCATCTGCTGAAGATAGACCATCTACCAGCAAAAGTAAGATGTCTACTACTTACCGTGAATCGTCACATGAATAAATATCATAGGTCCCGGTGGGAAGCTCACTGTGCTGCAATGCTGCAAGAGCGAACCATCCACCGCCCGCCCCTTCCAGTGCATCCGCGCGCTCTTCATCTTCTAGGACTGTGGGGACAGCTGTCACACCTGTTTTTCCACGCCAAACTTCCACCACTGTAACCGCAACAGGCAGTTTGCTTGTAAGGTCGTCAGTTGGTTTGGAAGGGGAAACAAGTGAGTGTGTACAGCTCTCTCAGACATCGATAGCACCAACGTTGGATGAAGGCAACATCATGTCTCCGCCTGCACTTTCCTCACAAACCTGCATTTTTCCAGGGACACCCTACTCAACACCGTCTACACACAGCAGCCAGATCTCTGTCCCTCAGATGTGGTCAAATAAAAGGCCACTTCCTCCGACCCATGACAAAGCTAAGAGGTTGACTCTATCCCTCTGTAAGCTGTTGGCTACCGAAATGCTGCCTTTCCGCCTAGTGGACACACAGGATTTTAGAGACCTTATGTCTGTCGCTGTGCCCCAGTACCAGATGCCTAGTCGCCACTACTTCTCTAAGAAAGGTGTGCCCGCGCTACACCAGCATGTCGCACACAACATCACCGCTTCCTTGAGAAACTCTGTGTGTGAACGGGTGCATTTCACCACCGATACTTGGACCAGTAAGCATGGACAGGGACGTTACATGTCGCTGACTGGGCACTGGGTAACTATGGTGATAGATGGTGAAGGGTCTGCTGCACAAGTCTTGCCGTCCCCACGACTTGTGTGTCAATCCTCTGTCTGTCCAAGTTCCGCCACAGCTTCTGCATCCTCCACCTCATCTGGGTCCTCCACCTCCGCCCCAAGCCTGCCTGGTCAGGCCACCAGCGTTCTCACTGCGCAGAAGGAATCACGCACAAGTGGGCGGGGCCTGTTCTTCGTGTTTCCTAAGCTAGGAGTCAGGTCTCCTTGTGTCTCTGTGATATACTTACCTATCTCTCTTCTAGAGCCGCTCCTGCCTCGCCATCCGGTCCTGCCGATTCCCGAACCCCGAACGCTGACTATCTGCCATCCCGTCAGTCCGTACCATCTCTGATCCCTGTGGTGACCCGTCCTCTCGCTCCATCGGTTCCGGACTGTTGATGTGACGATTCATGGAAGAAGTTGTCAAACTGCTGAGGTTTTGACCTCTACTAAGAGAATCATGACAAATTTTACATATCACATGATTTGGGCGATCTTTTTCTATGTCAAAAAAGGACCAGGCTAGGCAAGGCTTAGAGGCCATGCGACCTGTTGATCCACCCCGAATAATGCTCATAGGCAGAGTGGTGGCTGAGGATGCAGTTGTAGACGTGCTACCAGTGCTCCGACTCTGTCCAGGAAGGCGCAAGGTAACTTCGTCGTCGGTTGCATCCTCCTCCACCGCCTCTGTTGACCTCCTCGAGTGCCTGACTGGGGGTTGACAGTAGGTGGGATCTAGAACTTCATCATCAATTGTTGTGTTTGCACTCCCCTCCCCTTCAGACCGAGCCTCTTCTTGCCCTGACCGAATATTTAAGTTGTCATCCCAATCGGGTATCTGCGTCTCATCTTCATCAGTATGTTCCTCATTGTCTATAACCACAGGTGTTACAGTTTGTGACAAAGGGTCAACATTATGCTCAGAAACTTGGTCCTCACGGCCTGAATCAGAGTCACAAAGGTTCTGGGCATCACTGCAGACCATTTCCTGTTCTGTACTCACTGTAGCTTGGGAGCAGACCTCTGATTCCCAGGCTATAGTGTGACTGAACAGCTCTGCAGACTCAGCCATCTCAGTTCCACCATACTGTGCAGGGCTGATGGGGACTTCAGAGCTGGGAGAAATCAAGTGTGATTGGGATGACAACTCAGAGGACTGGTGTTTTTTGGATGCGGTACTTGAAGTGGCTGAGAGGGCATTTGTTGGACCACTTGAGATCCATTCAAGCATTTTCCTTTTTTGCCCATCATCTACCTTTCTTCCTGTTGTTCGTGTCCGTAAAAAAGGGAGCACATCGGATTGTCCACGGTAAGTAGTAGACATCTTACTTTTGCTGGTAGATGGTCTATCTTCAGCAGATGATAATGGAGCTTTGCCACTTTCCCCACAGACAAAACCTTTTTTGCCTTTTCCACCACGCCTCTTCCCCTTTCCACCAGCATCTGTCATTTTGCCACTCATGATGATTGCGACAAGATTGTGGACTGAAAATGTGGTAGCAAAAATTGAGAGGTGGTGAAGATTGCAGTGGTGGTCTAGCTTTATTAACAGCAGAATAATAAAGAATAAATATCCCTGACAATGCAACTTAGTTATAATGAGTTGGAGTGTGCAACGCAGGCAGATGCGCTCTGCAAATGTCTTGGCACTAGTGGGACTATAGCAAAGTCCAATAGCCACGTATAGGATGCCACTAGGTACACTGAGTGTTTGCTAGTATAATGGCTAAGTTAAAATTAGTTGGAGTGTGCAACGCAGGCAGATGCGCTCTGCAAATGTCTTGGCACTAGTGGGACTATAGCAAAGTCCAATAGCCACGTATAGGATGCCACTAGGTACACTGAGTGTTTGCTAGTATAATGGCTTACTTATAATTAGTTGGAGTGTGCAACGCAGGCAGATGCGCTCTGCAAATGTCTTGGCACTAGTGGGACTATAGCAAAGTCCAATAGCCACGTATAGGATGCCACTAGGTACACTGAGTGTTTGCTAGTATAATGGCTAAGTTAAAATTAGTTGGAGTGTGCAACGCAGGCAGATGCGCTCTGCAAATGTCTTGGCACTAGTGGGACTATAGCAAAGTCCAATAGCCACGTATAGGATGCCACTAGGTACACTGAGTGTTTGCTAGTATAATGGCTTACTTATAATTAGTTGGAGTGTGCAACGCAGGCAGATGCGCTCTGCAAATGTCTTGGCACTAGTGGGACTATAGCAAAGTCCAATAGCCACGTATAGGATGCCACTAGGTACACTGAGTGTTTGCTAGTATAATGGCTTACTTATAATTAGTTGGAGTGTGCAACGCAGGCAGATGCGCTCTGCAAATGTCTTGGCACTAGTGGGACTATAGCAAAGTCCAATAGCCACAGATAGGATGCCACTAGGTACACTGAGTGTTTGCTAGTATAATGGCTTACTTATAATTAGTTGGAGTGTGCAACGCAGGCAGATGCGCTCTGCAAATGTCTTGGCACTAGTGGGACTATAGCAAGGTCCAATAGCCACGTATAGGATGCCACTAGGTACACTGAGTGTTTGCTAGTATAATGGCTTACTTATAATTAGTTGGAGTGTGCAACGCAGGCAGATGCGCTCTGCAAATGTCTTGGCACTAGTGGGACTATAGCAAAGTCCAATAGCCACGTATAGGATGCCACTAGGTACACTGAATGTTTGCTAGTATAATGGCTTACTTATAATTAGTTGGAGTGTGCAACGCAGGCAGATGCGCTCTGCAAATGTCTTGGCACTAGTGGGACTATAGCAAGGTCCAATAGCCACGTATAGGATGCCACTAGGTACACTGAGTGTTTGCTAGTATAATGGCTTACTTATAATTAGTTGGAGTGTGCAACGCAGGCAGATGCGCTCTGCAAATGTCTTGGCACTAGTGGGACTATAGCAAAGTCCAATAGCCACGTATAGGATGCCACTAGGTACACTGAGTGTTTGCTAGTATAATGGCTAAGTTAAAATTAGTTGGAGTGTGCAACGCAGGCAGATGCGCTCTGCAAATGTCTTGGCACTAGTGGGACTATAGCAAAGTCCAATAGCCACGTATAGGATGCCACTAGGTACACTGAGTGTTTGCTAGAAAAATTGCTTAGTTTAAAAAAGTTGGAGTGTGCAATGCAGGCAGACGTGCTCTGCAAATGTCTTTGCACTAGTGGGACTATAGCAAAGTCCAATAGCCACAGATAGGATGCCACTAGGTACACTGAGTTTTTGCTAGTATAATGGTTTACTTATAATTAGTTGGAGTGTGCAACGCAGGCAGATGCGCTCTGCAAATGTCTTGGCACTAGTGGGACTATAGCAAGGTCCAATAGCCACGTATAGGATGCCACTAGGTACACTGAGTGTTTGCTAGTATAATGGCTTACTTATAATTAGTTGGAGTGTGCAACGCAGGCAGATGCGCTCTGCAAATGTCTTGGCACTAGTGGGACTATAGCAAAGTCCAATAGCCACGTATAGGATGCCACTAGGTACACTGAGTGTTTGCTAGTATAATGGCTTACTTATAATTAGTTGGAGTGTGCAACGCAGGCAGATGCGCTCTGCAAATGTCTTGGCACTAGTGGGACTATAGCAAAGTCCAATAGCCACGTATAGGATGCCACTAGGTACACTGAGTGTTTGCTAGTATAATGGCTAAGTTAAAATTAGTTGGAGTGTGCAACGCAGGCAGATGCGCTCTGCAAATGTCTTGGCACTAGTGGGACTAAAGCAAAGTCCAATAGCCACGTATAGGATGCCACTAGGTACACTGAGTGTTTGCTAGTAAAATTGCTTAGTTTAAAAAAGTTGGAGTGTGCAATGCAGGCAGACGTGCTCTGCAAATGTCTTTGCACTAGTGGGACTATAGCAAAGTCCAATAGCCACAGATAGGATGCCACTAGGTACACTGAGTTTTTGCTAGTATAATGGCTTACTTATAATTAGTTGGAGTGTGCAACGCAGGCAGATGCGCTCTGCAAATGTCTTGGCACTAGTGGGACTATAGCAAGGTCCAATAGCCACGTATAGGATGCCACTAGGTACACTGAGTGTTTGCTAGTATAATGGCTTACTTATAATTAGTTGGAGTGTGCAACGCAGGCAGATGCGCTCTGCAAATGTCTTGGCACTAGTGGGACTATAGCAAGGTCCAATAGCCACGTATAGGATGCCACTAGGTACACTGAGTGTTTGCTAGTATAATGGCTTACTTATAATTAGTTGGAGTGTGCAACGCAGGCAGATGCGCTCTGCAAATGTCTTGGCACTAGTGGGACTATAGCAAAGTCCAATAGCCACAGATAGGATGCCACTAGGTACACTGAGTGTTTGCTAGTATAATGGCTTACTTATAATTAGTTGGAGTGTGCAACGCAGGCAGATGCGCTCTGCAAATGTCTTGGCACTAGTGGGACTATAGCAAAGTCCAATAGCCACGTATAGGATGCCACTAGGTACACTGAGTGTTTGCTAGTATAATGGCTTACTTATAATTAGTTGGAGTGTGCAACGCAGGCAGATGCGCTCTGCAAATGTCTTGGCACTAGTGGGACTATAGCAAAGTCCAATAGCCACGTATAGGATGCCACTAGGTACACTGAGTGTTTGCTAGTATAATGGCTAAGTTAAAATTAGTTGGAGTGTGCAACGCAGGCAGATGCGCTCTGCAAATGTCTTGGCACTAGTGGGACTATAGCAAAGTCCAATAGCCACGTATAGGATGCCACTAGGTACACTGAGTGTTTGCTAGCAAAATTGCTTAGTTTAAAAAAGTTGGAGTGTGCAATGCAGGCAGACGTGCTTTGCAAATGTCTTTGCACTAGTGGGACTATAGCAAAGTCCAATAGCCACAGATAGGATGCCACTAGGTACACTGAGTTTTTGCTAGTATAATGGCTTACTTATAATTAGTTGGAGTGTGCAACGCAGGCAGATGCGCTCTGCAAATGTCTTGGCACTAGTGGGACTATAGCAAGGTCCAATAGCCACGTATAGGATGCCACTAGGTACACTGAGTGTTTGCTAGTATAATGGCTTACTTATAATTAGTTGGAGTGTGCAACGCAGGCAGATGCGCTCTGCAAATGTCTTGGCACTAGTGGGACTATAGCAAAGTCCAATAGCCACGTATAGGATGCCACTAGGTACACTGAGTGTTTGCTAGTATAATGGCTTACTTATAATTAGTTGGAGTGTGCAACGCAGGCAGATGCGCTCTGCAAATGTCTTGGCACTAGTGGGACTATAGCAAAGTCCAATAGCCACGTATAGGATGCCACTAGGTACACTGAGTGTTTGCTAGTATAATGGCTTACTTATAATTAGTTGGAGTGTGCAACGCAGGCAGATGCGCTCTGCAAATGTCTTGGCACTAGTGGGACTATAGCAAAGTCCAATAGCCACGTATAGGATGCCACTAGGTACACTGAGTGTTTGCTAGTAAAATTGCTTAGTTTAAAAAAGTTGGAGTGTGCAATGCAGGCAGACGTGCTCTGCAAATGTTTTTGCACTAGTGGGACTATAGCAAGGTCCAATAGCCACGTATAGGATGCCACTAGGTACACTGAGTGTTTGCTAGTATAATGGCTTACTTATAATTAGTTGGAGTGTGCAACGCAGGCAGATGCGCTCTGCAAATGTCTTGGCACTAGTGGGACTATAGCAAAGTCCAATAGCCACAGATAGGATGCCACTAGGTACACTGAGTGTTTGCTAGTATAATGGCTTACTTATAATTAGTTGGAGTGTGCAACGCAGGCAGATGCGCTCTGCAAATGTCTTGGCACTAGTGGGACTATAGCAAAGTCCAATAGCCACGTATAGGATGCCACTAGGTACACTGAGTGTTTGCTAGTAAAATTGCTTAGTTTAAAAAAGTTGGAGTGTGCAATGCAGGCAGACGTGCTCTGCAAATGTCTTTGCACTAGTGGGACTATAGCAAAGTCCAATAGCCACAGATAGGATGCCACTAGGTACACTGAGTGTTTGCTAGTATAATGGCTTACGTATAATTAGTTGGAGTGTGCAACGCAGGCAGATGCGCTCTGCAAATGTCTTGGCACTAGTGGGACTATAGCAAAGTCCAATAGCCACGTATAGGATGCCACTAGGTACACTGAGTGTTTGCTAGTATAATGGCTAAGTTAAAATTAGTTGGAGTGTGCAACGCAGGCAGATGCGCTCTGCAAATGTCTTGGCACTAGTGGGACTATAGCAAAGTCCAATAGCCACGTATAGGATGCCACTAGGTACACTGAGTGTTTGCTAGTAAAATTGCTTAGTTTAAAAAAGTTGGAGTGTGCAATGCAGGCAGACGTGCTCTGCAAATGTCTTTGCAGTAGTGGGACTATAGCAAAGTCCAATAGCCACAGATAGGATGCCACTAGGTACACTGAGTGTTTGCTAGTATAATGGCTTAGTTATAATGAGTTGGAGTGTGCAGAGGACAGGAGGGTACAGTGGCAGGATTGTGGTGCTCTGGGTAGAGGAATGGAAGCCTGCCTTTCTATTCCCTCCTAATGGTGAAATGCAGGGAGGAAATCCCTGACCTTGGCTACACAGATGCTGTTGCTGTTTGCAGGACCTGTCACCTATGGCTCTCTGACCCTGCCGGTTTGAGCCCTTAAAAGGACTGCTATAAAGTGCTCTCCCTATGCTGTCTAACGCTGTGTATGCAGCGCATACAGCTGTATCGGCTATAGGACTCAGGAGGACGGAGCTGCGACAGTGATGTCTGACACCAAAGACGCAGAAGGCAGATAATGGCGTCCGTGAAGAAAATGTCCGGTTTTATAATGCAGGGACATGTGACATGCAGATCCTATCACACATGCCGTTGCTTCTCTGGCTCAAAGTCAACTTAGCTGTGTGTGTGTCTGTGATTGGCTGACATGCTGGCCCGCCCCACAAGACGCGCGCACTTAGGGAAGGAAGACAAGAAAAAAAAAAAAAAAATGGCGATCGCCATTATAGAAACAGCAGTGATCTGAAGGCGCTGTTCACGCACACTATACACTGAAATGTGATAATAGTTTGATTCACAGAGTGACTTACACTATTACAGCAGAAACCAAGCTATGATTTAGCTGTTTTTTGGCTGCTAGAACCGTTCTCGAACGTTTCTAGAACTATCGAGCTTTTGCAAAAAGCTCGAGTTCTAGTTCGATCTAGAACATGCCCCAAAATCACTCGAGCCTAGAACTGGAGAACCACGAACCACGAACCGCGCTCAACTCTATCCAGGAGCTTTGGTTCCCTGAGTTTCCAATAGCAAATGTCTAGAAAAAACTCTGTCCATTGGCACAACTCAGCAAGAAAACGAGAAGACCGAGAAGATATATTTCATTTATCTTAATGCCACCTTATTAACAGCACTAAACCCTTCTATTATGTCCCTTAGCCTTTTGAGCTTATCCTCTGGTAAGCGGAAGACCATGCCTCTGGTATCGATCTCAGTGCCTAAAAACTGTATTATAGTAGCCAATCAGAATACAAAAGGATGCATAGGAAGCGTGACTTTATTTCAATATTTTAAAACAATCCAATAAAATGAAGAAAAGTCACTCATACAAGATCCACAGAAGTTGTATAATACATACATAAATCAAAACACTATAAGGCCTGTTTCACACGTCAGTGATTCTGGTACGTTTGTGCTTTTTTTTAAACATAACAGAATCACTGAGATACGCAGATCCATTATAATGAATGGGTCTGCTCACACATCAGTGATTTTTCACTGCACGTGTCTCCGTGCGGCGTACCCGCGTGTCCGTGATTGCTGCACGGAGACATGTCCATTTTTTTCTGGCATCACTGATAGGATGTCCATAAGGTGGCAGCAGAGCATAACAGAAAAAGGTGCCTATTGTGCACTGAAAAGACCCAATGTGATGCACCAGACATATAGAGCCCTAATGGATTCACAAATATAAGATATATCATGAATGACTACTGCATAATGAACGCTAGCATGAAAAAAGAAAGGAATCCATAAAAATAAATAATAAATGGTGCACATATGTTAGAGCCCCACCGAAGGACAAAAAAAGTCTGATGGAAATAGAGAGCATATAGGAACAATAAGAATGTGCAACAGAGAGGAAGGTGAGAATGCAGGATCAATCACTGCCTGTCAGATATTAATAATCAGGGAAATAACTCTGGAGCAGACGCACAAATTAGGGTCTTACCTGGTAAGGTAACAAATAATTAATAGTAGTTGCACTCACCTATTAAGGTTGTGCCAGTCACAACCCCTAAATGCACGTTACAAATGGCGACAGCCGCAGCCCCTAGTAGAAGAGCAATAACGTATAGGAGGAAAATCGGGTGCGTGCCGCGCTGTCACCAAAGGAAACTGATGTTAATTATTTCATCTCTTTATTCTTTTTTCCGGTCAATGTGTTTCAGAGATCACTGTCTCCTTCATCAGGGCAAAAAAAGAACAGTATGCAATCAAAGGAGGAAGAACCTCTATATATACACATATGGAGCTACGTCAGAGGACTGACTGCTGTATTTCAAATACTGCCGGGATGGTCAACTGTTACAATACCGGCCATAAAAGTTCTCAAGTGATATATTGAGAAACATTTATAAAATCACTGGGGTATAGTGTTTCAAATTTCATCAGCTTTTTGAGACAAAAATCAGAAAAAGAAGAAGAAGAAGGACAAAATGAAAAAAAGAAAAAAAAGAAGAAAAAAAAAACAAAAAGGGAGCATTGAGCTCCAGACCCTGTATTGAGTCTTAGAAGTGTAGTGACAAGTGCATCTGTCCACAACCCTGTAAGGGTGAACGGGATGACGGACAAGAAAAATTATGTTCGTGGCAAAAAATGGTGGTGTTGCTATATAAAATTGCATTAAGAATAAAGAAAGGAAAAATTTCTTTATAAAAGTAGTGAAGAAAAAAGTGGAAAAAAGGGGAGTGTAAGCCATTTTACTAATAAATAGTGATGAGCGAGCATGCTTGTTACTACTCGGTACTCGCACGAGTATCACTGTACTCGGTCTACTCGACGGGGACCGAGTAATCTCGCGATACTCGTGCTGTACTCGTGGTCTTCATCCCTGCATGTTGGCGCTCTTTTGAGAGCCAGCCCTCATGCAGGGATTGGCTGGCAGACCACTGCAATGCCACAGCCCTGTTAGTTGTGGAATTGCAGTGATTGGCCGGCCTGCACAGCGTGACCGAGCCTTTATACCGGCGGGCGCGCTGTGCTCTGCTCACAGCTATCCAGACAGTCAGTGCAGGGAGAGGGTCGCTGCTTCAGGGAAAGGTTTGCGGCCCTTTATAGCTATTTCCGTAGCAGGGCTGCAAACAGTGTGACCAAAAGTCCTTCTCAGGACTATTCTAGTTGTATACAGGCAGGCAGGGTATAGCCAGGTCGGAGTACAGTAGCAGAGTCCTTCTCAGGACTATTGTTGCTGTATACAGGCAGGGTATAGCCAGGTTGGAATACAGGCTAGTGACCAAAAGAGTCCTTGTCAGGACTATTGTAGCAGTATACAGGCAGGCAGGCAGGCAGGCAGGGTATATAGCCATTCCTAGTGGTGACCGTATACCAGCCTTCATCATATCTGGGGCTGGTGTACACAGTCTAAAACAGTCCTGATAGTGTCAGACTTCTCAGCAATTGTCGCTCCTAAAACCTGTTAGGTTCTTAGTGCGTCCGTGCTTGCATTTAAAAACCGCACGTGTGTGCCTGTCGGTGGCAGCGTACAGGTGCACTTGTGTGCGTTTTTACCAAACTATTATATAACGCACAAGTGTAGTGTATAATACACGTCAGTCAGCAGTGGCTGATAGTGTCAGAGTTCTCGTCATTAATTTTTGCTCCTAAAACCTGTGTTAGGTTCTTAGTGCGTCCGTGCTTGCATTTAAAAACCGCACGTGTGTGCCTGTCGGTGGCAGCGTACAGGTGCACTTGTGTGCGTTTTTACCAAACTATTATATAACGCACAAGTGTAGTGTATAATACACGTCAGTCAGCAGTGGCTGATAGTGTCAGAGTTCTCGTCATTAATTTTTGCTCCTAAAACCTGTGTTAGGTTCTTAGTGCGTCCGTGCTTGCATTTAAAAACCGCACGTGTGTGCCTGTCGGTGGCAGCGTACAGGTGCACTTGTGTGCGTTTTTACCAAACTATTATATAACGCACAAGTGTAGTGTATAATACACGTCAGTCAGCAGTGGCTGATAGTGTCAGAGTTCTCGTCATTAATTTTTGCTCCTAAAACCTGTTAGGTTCTTAGTGCGTCCGTGCTTGCATTTAAAAACCGCACGTGTGTGCCTGTCGGTGGCAGCGTACAGGTGCACTTCTGTGCGTTTTTACCAAACTATTATATAACGCACAAGTGTAGTGTATAATATTTTTATGGATTCCTTTCTTTTTTCATGCTAGCGTTCATTATGCAGTAGTCATTCATGATATATCTTATATTTGTGAATCCATTAGGGCTCTATATGTCTGGTGCATCACATTGGGTCTTTTCAGTGCACAATAGGCACCTTTTTCTGTTATGCTCTGCTGCCACCTTATGGACATCCTATCAGTGATGCCAGAAAAAAATGGACATGTCTCCGTGCAGCAATCACGGACACGCGGGTACGCCGCACGGAGACACGTGCAGTGAAAAATCACTGATGTGTGAGCAGACCCATTCATTATAATGGATCTGCGTATCTCAGTGATTCTGTTATGTTTAAAAAAAAGCACAAACGTACCAGAATCACTGACGTGTGAAACAGGCCTTATAGTGTTTTGATTTATGTATGTATTATACAACTTCTGTGGATCTTGTATGAGTGACTTTTCTTCATTTTATTGGATTGTTTTAAAATATTGAAATAAAGTCACGCTTCCTATGCATCCTTTTGTATTCTGATTGGCTACTATAATACAGTTTTTAGGCACTGAGATCGATACCAGAGGCATGGTCTTCCGCTTACCAGAGGATAAGCTCAAAAGGCTAAGGGACATAATAGAAGGGTTTAGTGCTGTTAATAAGGTGGCATTAAGATAAATGAAATATATCTTCTCGGTCTTCTCGTTTTCTTGCTGAGTTGTGCCAATGGACAGAGTTTTTTCTAGACATTTGCTATTGGAAACTCAGGGAACCAAAGCTCCTGGATAGAGTTGAGCGCGGTTCGTGGTTCGTGGTTCTCCAGTTCTAGGCTCGAGTGATTTTGGGGCATGTTCTAGATCGAACTAGAACTCGAGCTTTTTGCAAAAGCTCGATAGTTCTAGAAACGTTCGAGAACGGTTCTAGCAGCCAAAAAACAGCTAAATCATAGCTTGGTTTCTGCTGTAATAGTGTAAGTCACTCTGTGAATCAAACTATTATCACATTTCAGTGTATAGTGTGCGTGAACAGCGCCTTCAGATCACTGCTGTTTCTATAATGGCGATCGCCATTTTTTTTTTTTTTTTCTTGTCTTCCTTCCCTAAGTGCGCGCGTCTTGTGGGGCGGGCCAGCATGTCAGCCAATCACAGACACACACACAGCTAAGTTGACTTTGAGCCAGAGAAGCAACGGCATGTGTGATAGGATCTGCATGTCACATGTCCCTGCATTATAAAACCGGACATTTTCTTCACGGACGCCATTATCTGCCTTCTGCGTCTTTGGTGTCAGACATCACTGTCGCAGCTCCGTCCTCCTGAGTCCTATAGCCGATACAGCTGTATGCGCTGCATACACAGCGTTAGACAGCATAGGGAGAGCACTTTATAGCAGTCCTTTTAAGGGCTCAAACCGGCAGGGTCAGAGAGCCATAGGTGACAGGTCCTGCAAACAGCAACAGCATCTGTGTAGCCAAGGTCAGGGATTTCCTCCCTGCATTTCACCATTAGGAGGGAATAGAAAGGCAGGCTTCCATTCCTCTACCCAGAGCACCACAATCCTGCCACTGTACCCTCCTGTCCTCTGCACACTCCAACTCATTATAACTAAGCCATTATACTAGCAAACACTCAGTGTACCTAGTGGCATCCTATCTGTGGCTATTGGACTTTGCTATAGTCCCACTACTGCAAAGACATTTGCAGAGCACGTCTGCCTGCATTGCA
>NW_027441874.1:0-13626 GCF_048569485.1 Anomaloglossus baeobatrachus
TATGGTGCAGTCAGACGCACCCCCACCCTGAGAGCCAGTGTTTCAGTTTACTTCTTCCAATCACAGACGATATGTGCATCTATCATGGTATAAAAACAAAGAAAATATTTGGTGTAGTGTCCCCCTATATTATGATACCAGCAGAGATAAAGCCTACAGCTACAGGCTGCAGCCCCCAGCCATGCGCTTATCTTGGCTGTGTATCAAAATGAGAAGAAGCACATGTGACTTTTTTTTTTTAATTATTTAAATAATTTTAAAAACGGTGTTCGAACCTCGCTCATTTTGATACCCAGCCATGAAAAAGCCTTACAGCTGGGGGCTGGTATTCTCAGGCTGGGGAGAACCGGGGCGATTGGGACCCCCAGACTAAAAATAGCAGCCTGCAGCCGCCCAGAATTGTTCCATCCATTAGATGCGACAATCTCAGCACTTTACCCAGCTTTTCCTTATTGTCCTAGTGCGGTGGCAGTCGGGGTAATAAAGGGTTAATTGCAGCTTACAGCTGCCATTAAGCCCTAGATTAGTAATGGGGCGGCATTTATGAGACCCCCTATTACTAATCAGTAAGTGAAAGTAAAACAGAAACATTGAGAAAATCCTTTATTTGAAACAAAATACAAAACACCCTTTTTCACCACTTTATTAACCCCTCAGGTTAAAAATAGCAGCCTGCAGCCACCCAGAATTGTCGCATTCATTAGATGCGATAATCTCAGCACTTTACCCAGCTTTTCCTGGTGTGGTGGCAGTCGGGGTAAAAAGGGTTCATTGCAGCTTACAGCTGCCATTAAGCCCTAGATTAGTAATGGGGGGGCATTTATGAGACCCCCTATTACTAATCTGTAAGTGAAAGTAAATAAACACAAACATTGAAAAAAATCCTTTATTTGAAACAAAATACACAAAAACGTCCTTTTTTACCACTTTATTAACCCCCAAAACACCCTGCAGGTCAGACGTAATCCACACGAGGTCCCACGACGATTCTAGCTCCGCTACATCTGAAGTCACAGAGCGCGATCATGGAACATAATCGCCTGTTGTGGACTGAGCCACAGTGATGAGCGGTGGCATCACTCAGGTAGGTTGCGAGCACAGCTGAAGGTTCCCATGGCCCTCCACCTGTGACCGCAGGTAACTTGACTTCAGAGTACTTCATTAAATTCAGTGACCCCACCTAAACCCTGATGTTGATTTTCACAGATAATACACTAACCTCATCAAGTCTATGAGAGCTATTTAAGGTCTATATTATGAAATCTGGTGACAGACTCGCTTTAATCACAATTTGTCCAAGAGGTTTATTGCATATAAAATAATTGTCACACTGCAATTCTATATAAAATGTTTTTTTTCCTCTGAGTTTATATTCTAAAAATTAAATTTAAAAAAAGATTCTCAAACGTCTGTAGATTTTTGAGAATATAAATAAAAATGCTAAGTGAAAAAAAAAAATATACAAAAACTCCCAAGTCTTTGAGACCCAAGTCACATATAAGCTGTGCTATTACTTCTATACAATTTTGGTGTGGGCCCTGCTTTAGTAATAGCTTTTCGACATCTGTATGTTATCGTGTAGGATGTAGTATATTATTGTTTGTGACACTCCTCAAATGCCAATTTACTTGTCTGAAGATTACACACCGGGTCCAATAAATCTCTACAAATGCATCAAGGGCGATAGAACGGAGCGTTTCCTTTTCTGCTCTTGTGTACTTTGAATTTTGTTATGGTGCACTTATTCCTAATAATGCAGCATGTTACCTGCCTAAAGGGTAAATGCTAGCAAAAGGCTGTACTGTGCGCTGACAAAGAGAGAGAAAAATAAAAATTCACCAAGAAAAATAAGCTAAAAAAAAATATCGTATGTGTTTAAGTGAATGTTATACTATGTGCCTAATAAAAAGCAATGTGATAAAATAATAACCAAATATAATATCAATCATAAGTCTCTTTACAAATACCCCCCATCACACTCTGGTGATTTCAAGCGATCATTCAGCAGGTCAAGTGCCATAGAGCATTCAGGAGACCGCTGCAGCCAATCACTGACCTTTCATGGTTATGTGGCTTGGACAGCATATGACCACTTACCCTAGTGATTTACTGCAGCGGTCACTTTAGCAGTTGTAAACCGCTGCGGAATATGTTGGCGCTATAGAAATAAAGATTATTATTATTTTCTATCAGTAGTTTATAGAATAAAAGAACAATTCACATTTTACTCAAAAATATATCTATAAGGAGGAAAATCAGAAAAATTCACAATTTGGAAGTGGTCTCTTAATTTTTGTAAGAGCTATAGATTTTATAAATATATATATATATAATATATATATATATAAATATATATATATATATATAAATATATATACATATATATATATATATATATAAATATATATATATATATATATATATATATATATAAATATAGATATATATATATATATATATATATATAAAAACACATATATATATATAAAAATATATATATATATATATATATATATATATAAATATTATTTTATATATATATATATATATATATATATATATATATATATATATAAATATATTATTTTATATATATATATATATATATATATATATATATATATATATATATATATACATATATATATATATATATATATATATAGCGGGTCAAACAGTTTGATAAGTAAATGTACTTGTAAAGGTGCTGGTGACATGATATTCTCACCAGATGTCAGTAACAACCCATCCAATCCACACAGGCTATAAAAATCAAACCATAGATGTCCATAAATTAAGTGATGTGTAATAGTGAGAGATGACACAGAAAAATAGTATTGAACTCATGAAGAGAGAGGTGTGCAAAAAGCTATGGAAAGTCATGACATCAGCTGAAGTGTATCTGTAATCTGAAAACAATCCTGCCACTTAATGAAAAATAAGATCAGCTGGTTCAACTGATGACCTATAAAAAGGCATTACTAAGGTGCCACACAAGAAACAACTGATGATACGTAAAACCAATGAGCTCTCTCAATACCTTTTCAACCTCTTAGTGTGGAGGTTGTGTGGCTGTATCATCAGCATCATGCACCTGGGCTACGGCCAACTTTACTAGGACTGTTTGCAACATTCTGTGTGTGCTTACATCATCTGAATTGGCTCCTATGGTCTGTGATTTTATGATATGTTCTATGGTGTTTTTTCTTGATAGGGACTCACAAGTGTGAGAATCCGTGATGTGGATTGCGAGCTTACATATTTTGGGCCAAAATATCAACTAATATCTCACTATTTAAGGTATGGCACATTTTATCCATTTTTGCAGGACGTGTGTGGACCTTCTGAATTAAGGGTGGATAAATGGTGAGTCCATCATGCGATATGCACTCATATAGTGCTAACTAACCCACCTGACCTGGTGTTGTGCGTCATTTATAGGCTACGATTCAGACACTGTGCATCTCGCGTATCCGTGTGACATGCACTCATATAGTGCTGTTTAGCCTGCCTGACCTAGGTTTCTGGCGTCATTTATAGGTTACAGTTCAGATACTGTGCATCTCATCTCATCTATATGACGGGCTCCCAACGCAAGCCTTAGTAGTATGCATGTCCTATGCTAAACAGCCGCCCCTCCCCCTTAGTGTGGAGGTTGTGTGGCTGTATCATGTGCATCGTGCACCTGGGCTACGGCCATCTTTACTAGGAGGGTTTGCAACATTCTGTGTGTGCCTACATCATCTGAATTGGCTCCTATGGTATGTGAAGCACATAGTCTGGTCAGATGAGACCAAGATTGAGCTCGTTGGATGCCATAATACACACCATGTTCAGACGCCAAAAGGCAACGCATATCACCCCAAAAACGTCATACCAACAGTGAAGTGTACAGGTGGGAACATCACGGTGTGGGGCTGTTTTTCAGCATACGGCACTGGCCAACTTCATATACAGTGCCTACAAGTAGTCTTCAACCCCCTGCAGATTTAGCAGGTTTGATAAGATGCAAATAAGTTAGAGCCTGCAAACTTCAAACAAGAGCAGGATTTATTAACAGATGCATAAATCTTACAAACCAACAAGTTATGTTGCTCAGTTAAATTTTAATAAATTTTCAACATAAAAGTGTGGGTCAATTATTATTCAACCCCTAGGTTTAATATTTTGTGGAATAACCCTTGTTTGCAATTACAGCTAATAATCGTCTTTTATAAGACCTTATCAGGCCGGCACAGGTCTCTGGAGTTATCTTGGCCCACTCCTCCATGCAGATCTTCTCCAAGTTATCTAGGTTCTTTGGGTGTCTCATGTGGACTTTAATCTTGAGCTCCTTCCACAAGTTTTCAATTGGGTTAAGGTCAGGAGACTGACTAGGCCACTGCAACACCTTGATTTTTTCCCTCTTGAACCAGGCCTTGGTTTTCTTGGCTGTGTGCTTTGGGTCGTTGTCTTGTTGGAAGATGAAATGACTACGCATCTTAAGATCCTTGATGGAGGAGCGGAGGTTCTTGGCCAAAATCTCCAGGTAGGCCGTGCTATCCATCTTCCCATGGATGCGGACCAGATGGCCAGGCCCCTTGGCTGAGAAACAGCCCCACAGCATTATGCTGCCACCACCATGCTTGACTGTAGGGATGATATTCTTGGGGTCGTATGCAGTGCCATCCAGTCTCCAAACGTCACGTGTGTGGTTGGCACTAAAGATCTCGATCTTGGTCTCATCAGACCAGAGAACCTTGAACCAGTCTGTCTCAGAGTCCTCCAGGTGATCATGAGCAAACTGTAGACGAGCCTTGACATGACGCTTTGAAAGTAAAGGTACCTTACGGGCTCGTCTGGAACGGAGTCCATTGCGGTGGAGTATGATACTTATGGTATTGACTGAAACCAATGTCCCCAGTGCCATGAGATCTTCCCGGAGCTCCTTCCTTGTTGTCCTTGGGTTAGCTTTGACTCTTCGGACAAGCCTGGCCTCGGCACGGGAGGAAACTTTCAAAGGCTGTCCAGGCCGTGGAAAACTAACAGTAGTTCCATAAGCCTTCCACTTCCGGATGATGCTCCCAACAGTGGAGACAGGTAGGCCCAACTCCTTGGAAAGGGTTTTGTACCCCTTGCCAGCCTTGTGACCCTCCATGATCTTGTCTCTGATGGCCTTGGAATGCTCCTTTGTCTTTCCCATGTTGACCAAGTATGAGTGCTGTTCACAAGTTTGGGGAGGGTCTTAATTAGTCAGAAAAGGCTGGAAAATGAGATAATTAATCCAAACATTTGAAGCTCATTGTTCTTTGTGCCTGAAATACTTCTTAATACTTTAGGGGAACCAAACAGAATTCTGGTGGTTTGAGGGGTTGAATAATAAATGACCCTCTGAATAAACTTTTCACAATTTAAAAAAAAAATAAAAAAAAGAAATAACATTCTTTTTTGCTGCAGTGCATTTCACACTTCCAGGCTGATGTACAGTCCAAATGTCACAATGCCAAGTTAATTCCGAATGTGTAAACCTGCTAAATCTGCAGGGGGTTGAATACTACTTGTAGGCACTGTAATTGAAGGAAGGATGAATGGACAAATGTACAGAGACATTCTTAATAAAAATCTGCTGCCATCTACCAGGATGATAAAGATGAAACGAGGGTGGACATTTCAGCAAGACAATGACCCCAAACACACAGCCAAGAAAACTCTCAATTTATTTCAGAGAAAGAAAATAAATCTACTAGAATGAAGGAGCCGATCACCAGAGCTGAATCCAATAGAAAATGCATGGAAGGAACTAAAGCTTAGAGTTCATAGAAGGAGCCCACGGGAGCTTCAGAATGTGAGGAGTGTTTGTGTGGGAGAATCGGCCAAAATCCCACCTGAGCAATGCAGGTGACTACTTTATACATACAGGAGGTGTCTTGAAAGCTTCATCACCAACAAAGGCTTTTGTACAAATTATTAAATATATTTCTCTCAGTATTTCTCATTATTACACATCATATAATTTGTGGACATCTGGTTGATTTTCTGATTTTTCAATTTTTTTTTTTTGCACGTGTGAATTGAATGGGTTGTTACCGACAGCTGTGTGTATGTGTGTATATATATATCCAGCGGTCGGTAACAACCCATTCAATTCACACGTGCAAAAAAAATATATTATATATATATATAAATATATATATATATATATATATATATATATATATATATATATATATATATATATACACACATATATATATATATATATATATATATATATATATATATATATATATATACACACAGTATATATATATACACACACAGTATATATATACATATATATATATATATATATATATATATATTTGTGCGTGTGTGTATCTTGGTCAATGCTATGTAAATGTGGAAAACCCTTTTAAATATGTAAATTAAAAAAAAGTCCTCATATGTAAAAATATAAAAAAAGGGGTAGAGAAATAATTTAATAAAATATGTGTATTCGTGGAAAAAATAATCCCACATTCAAAGCTGTACTAGTAAATTGGCTCATAAACAAAAAAATCAATTGAAACCAAAATATACATTTTTAGATGTTTTATTTTTCAATATGAAGACACGTAAGTAACAGACAGTAAAAACAGAAAAGAAAAAAAGAAAGGAACGAAAATAAAATATATATATATGCAGAACTGAGGCAGTAAATAGGTGCAATTATGCTGAACAGCAAAGTGTAAAAATACAAGTCCTTACAAATGTAAATTTCGGTAATACTGATTTTACAGATTCCTTTTAGTACTTGCATCTTCATAGCTGTCAGCATTTGAGTTCAGGTTACAGTGAGTCTCCGCTGCTGCCAGATAAACATTCACCGGCAGACACTTGTACTCGGGGATTGTTTCCTTCCCTGCATTAATGTGGCAGGTACGGTGAGATCTAAAGTTTTATTAAGACTTAATACTAATCTGATGAAATTACAGGATATTTTCACAATTGTTAGAAAACCCCAGCTTAGAAAAGAATCTGTGAACTTTTACACAAAAAGTGGCTCTGCAGTCTTGAGGCGGTGTTTGGTATTGTCGCTCAGTCCCAAAAACTGAATCCCCAGTAGCGACAAGCGACTAAAGGCCGCTTTACACCCTGCGATATCGCTATCGATATCGCTAGCGTGGGTACCCGCCCCCATCGTTTGTGCGTCACGGGATAAATCACTGCCCGTGGCGCACAACATCGCTCGGACCCGTCACACGGACTTACCTGCCTAGCGACGCCGCTGTGGCCGGCGAACCGCCTCCTTTCTAAGGGGGCGGTTCGTTCGGCGTCACAGCGACGTCACTAAGCGGGCGCCCAATCGAAGCGGAGGGGCGGAGATGAGCGGGACGAACATCCCGTCCACCTCTTTCCTTCCTCATTGCCGGCGGCTGCAGGGACGGTGTTGTTCCTCGTTCCTGCGGTGTCACACATAGCGATGCGTGCTGCCGCAGGAACAACGAACAACCTGCGTCCTGCAACAGCAATGATAATCGGGAATAGAGTGCAGTGTCAACGAGCAACGATAAGGTGAGTATTTTTGCTCATTAGCGGTCGCTCGTATGTTTCACACGCAACGACATCGCTAACGCGGCTGTTTGTGCGTCACGAATTCCGTGACCCCAACGACATCGCTTTAGCGATGTCGCTGCGTGTAAAGCGGCCTTAAGTCCGGTTTCACACTCCCAAGCACGTACCAGCCACAAGTATCATGTCATTAGCTAAAAATACCTTTTAGGCATACACTGTTCACAAAATGTTAAGAATATTTAGCTTTCGGGTGAAATTTCAGGATGGTCCTTAAATGCCCTCTAACCTTTACAGATGACCTTAATGTCCTCTAACCTATTCAGGTCACCTTAATGTGACTTTCTCTAATCTTTTGGATGCTCTTCTCCAACTGTTCAATGTTTCAGGACTTTTTGCACAACTTGCTGTTTTCTAATAAGGAGCAGCTAAACAGCAAAATGCACAACAGGTGTTTGATCCTTGAATCGCCCAATAGATTTCAGGGTTCAATTAGAATTGGTATTAAACAGTCCTCATCATGCTGTTCACACTTTGACATCTTGAGGCCAAGACGACAGCTAAGAATTGATAAACCGTACCACACTATTGTGTGGCTTCAAGCAGGAGGTTCTTAGACAAAAGTGGCCATTGAGCTTAGAGTGTCATCAGCAGGTTGTACAGAGACACAGAGAGACTGGAGAGTCACAGAAAGGCAGAGAAGTGGACGTCCTTTGGCTACATCCCACAATGATGAATGCTTCATTGTGAACAATGCCCTTCGGAACTGGATAATGAATGCCACACAACTCCAGGCACATTTAAGGGAGGTGAGAGCCAACCAAGTGTCACATCAGACCATTCGAAAACATTTACATCAGCGTGGTCTGCATGATAGCTGACCTGTAAGGTACCTGACCACACCACCAGGCATCATCTATGCTGGATGAGGGACCAGTGGGCCTCAGTCCTGTTCACTGATTAAAGTTGATTCACACGGAGCAGAAATGATGGCTGCTAACAATGTTGGAGACTTTGAGAGAGAGCGCTATGCATCAGCCACTGTGGTTACCAGATGAGTCTTTGATCGTGGTGGTGTTGTTACAGTGCGGGCTGGTGTGTCTAGTCAGTACAGAACTGCCCTACACTGTGTGAATGGTACAGTAACAGCCCCTACTACTGGAATAACATCATTAATCCAGCCACTGTGCCTCTGTATGAACATCACCAGCCTAATTTCATCATCATGGAAGAAAATGCTCCTGGTCATCGAGGTCTCATCATTAGAGAATGGCTGCTGGAGACTGGGGGACCTCAAATGGAGCGGCTGCACTTTCTCTAGACCTGAATCCCACAGAAAACCTATGTGATCAGTTGAGTTGCCGTGTAGAGGCTGTAACTCTGTACCCCAGAACCTCAATGACCTGAGGGCCACTTTACAAGAAGAGTGGGATGTCATGCCTCCGCAGACAGTAACTCCACTTGTGACCAGCAGGAGGCGTCATCAGCTGTAACTGAGGCTCAAAGCCACATGACAAATTATTGAGACATTGAAATTTTTGGGGGCCACTACTGTTGTTGTCTTTTGTTTCAGTAAATTGTTTGAGATGAGGAAATCACCATAGCTGCTTCTACTAAAATGCCCGACTTTCATGATAAAATACCACTGTAGCGTGAACTTTTTACTTATGACATAAATTTCACCCGAAAGCCAAAAATAGTGTATATATGGGCTGTTCAGTTCATGGTCTGAGTTCCGTGGTCAGTTTGTCCTTGGGCCGTGAATTTCAGAAGTGTTAATCTGACCTGACGCATATAAATATTCACAACAATGGACACCTTTACCATATTACCTTTATTTTTGGACATTGTAGAACGCCCACAAAATAATGCAATACAACGTATGGAAATAATATTTGGCATTGTATGGCAGCATGGGATACAGGAGGCACAGCGGTAGACACAGACAGGAGAGAGCCCCTGTGCAAGAACAATATCTAGGCCCTTTGCAGTCAAATAGCTCATCATAATGCACAATTTCACCAGCTTTTGAGGTAGAAGTTGACCCCTGTGGTGCTGCACAGGTTGCACGAATGATATGTCAACCCCCGAGTAGGCATCAAGTGAACATAAAGTTCTTAAAACTGGTGTACTGGAAGCAGGAAAAATGAGCAAGCGTAAGGATCTGAGCAACAATATGGACAACCGGGTTAGCACGTGTCCAAAAATGAAGGTCTAATGCCTGCTTTACACGCTTCAATAAATCTTTCAATCCGTCGTCGGGGTCAAGTTGTAAGTGACGCACATCCTGCATCGTTCGTGAGGTATCTGCGTGTGACACCTACGTGCAATCAAGATTGAACGAAAATACGGTGATCGAATACACGTCGTTTATTCCTCATACATTGGACGTTTTGTTGTATGAACCTAGTCAATTGAAACGTGTGACATCCCTCATACGATTTTGGTGTCTGAGGCTATGTGCGCAGGTGTGCGCTCTGCACCGCAGCTTAAAAAAGGCCCGCTTCAGAGCGCAGCTGAAAAGCTACGTTCTGAAGCGCCTCACAATGTCTGTCATTCACTAATCTCTGTCAGTCCATCACTATCTCTGTCCCTCTCTCTCTGTCCATGTCAGTCTATCCCTCTTACCCCCTCTCTCATACTCACCGATCCCCGATCTCCGGCCCGGCTCTGCATGGCATTCACACTGCTCCGGCGGCTTTTACTGTTTTGAAAAAGCCGGCCGCCCATTAAACAATCTCGTATTCCCTGCTTTCCCCGCCCACCGGCGCCTATGATTGGTTACAGTGAGACACGCCCCCACGCTGAGTGACAGGTGTCACACTGCACCCAATCACAGCAGCCGGTGGGCGGGTCTATACTGTGCAGTGAAATAAATAATTAAATAATTAAAAAAAACGGCGTGCGGTCCCCCCCCCAATTTTAAAACCAGCCAGATAAAGCCATACGGCTGAAGGCTGGTATTCTCAGGATGGGGAGCTCCACGTTATGGGGAGCCCCCCAGCCTAACAATATCAGCCAACAGCCGCCCAGAATTGCCGCATACATTAGATGCGACAGTTCTGGGACTGTACCCGGCTCTTCCCGATTTTCCCTGGTGCGTTGGCAAATCGGGGTAATAAGGAGTTATTGGCAGCCCATAGCTGCCAATAAGTCCTAGATTAATCATGTCAGGCATCTATGAGACACCTTCCATGATTAATCTGTAAATTACAGTAAATAAACACACACCCGAAAAATCCTTTATTATAAATAAAAAACACAAACATATACCCTATTTAACCACTTTAATCAGCCCCAAAAAGCCCTCCATGTCCGGCGTACTCCAGGATGGTCCAGCGTCGCATCCAGCGCTGCTGCATGGAGGTGACCGGAGCTGCAGCAGACACAGCCGCTCCGGTCACCTCCACACAGCAAATGAAGACAGCCGCGCGATCAGCTGAGCTGTCACTGAGGGTACCCGCTGTCACTGGATCCAGCGGTGGATGCAGCGGTGGCCGCGGGTAACCTCAGTGACAGCTCAGCTGATCGCGCTACTCACCTCAGTTGCTGCGTGGAGGTGAGAGGAGCAGCGGTGAGTAGCGCGATCAGCTGAGCTGTCACTGAGGTTACCCGCGGCCACCGCTGCATCCACCGCTGGATCCAGTGACAGCGGGTAACCTCAGTGACAGCTCAGCTGATCACGCGGCTGTCTTCATTAGCTGTGTGGAGGTCACAGGAGCGGCCGTGTCTGCTGCAGCTCCGGTCACCTCCATGCAGCAGCGCTGGAAGCGACGCTGCATCATCCTGGAGTACGCCGGACAAGGAGGGCTTTTTGGGGCTGATTAAAGTGGTGAACCAGGGTATATGTTTGTGTTTTTTATTTATAATAAAGGATTTTTTCGGGCGTGTGTGTGTTTATTTACTGTAATTTACAGATTAATCATGGAAGGTGTCTCATAGACGCCTGACATGATTAATCTAGGACTTATTGGCAGCTATGGGCTGCCAATAACTCCTTATTACCCCGATTTGCCAACGCACCAGGGCAAATCGGGAAGAGCCGGGTACAGTCCCAGAACTGTCGCATCTAATGTATGCGGCAATTCTGGCCGGCTGTTGGCTGATATTGTTAGGCTGGGGGGCTCCCCATAACGTGGAGCTCCCCATCCTGAGAATACCAGCCTTCAGCCGTATGGCTTTATCTGGCTGGTTTTAAAATTTGGGGGGGACCGCACGCCGTTTGTTTTAATTATTTAATTATTTATTTCACTGCACAGTTTAGACACGCCCACCGGCTGCTGTGATTGGGTGCAGTGTGACACCTGTCACTCAGCGTGGGGGCGTGTCTCACTGTAACCAATCATAGGCGCCGGTGGGCGGGGAAAGCAGGGAATACGAGATTGTTTAATGGGCGGCCGGCTTTTTCAAAATAGTACAAGCCGCCGGAGCAGTGAGAAAGCCGTGCAGCGCCGGGGATCGGTGAGTATATAAGAGAGGGCTGCTCAATTCACTTACTCAGGAGTTTAGCGGTCACCGGTGAGCCCTTCACTGGTGACCGCTAATCAGGACGCGGCACAGACAGAGCCGCAGCATGACAATGAAGTCGGGTGAGGTTCACCCGAGTTCAATCTGATCGTGCGGCTCTGTCTGTGTCTGCTGTCATCTGCCATTCAGCTCTGCTACATGGCTGTCTGTGTCTGCTGTCAGCGGCCATGTAGCAGAGCTGAATGGCAGATGACATAGTAAAAACGCATCCCTACACATTACACACGCTTGGCAAGTCAATAAATAAAAAAAAAAAAAAAAGGGTGCCCAATGCATACGTCACAGAACACATGATCTAAAGGATCGCACACAAAATTGATCAATTTAACATAGACTACTAACGCACGTGTGACAGCAAATGAACGACCTACGTGCAATCTCATAAGATCCCGTATGCAACCTGGGCGTGTCACATCGCATACGAGATCGCACACCTAATTGTAAGGTGTAAAGCTGGCTTTATGGAACTCGTTGCCTAATACCCACCAAAACTGTTACAGGGAAACACAATCAGAGACTGGAGCAGAGGTTCTCGATGCAATCAGGGTACGTGGTGGTTGATTGTAGAACATTTTCCATTAATTGATCCTAGATCATAATTAAAGCGTTATTGCCAAAACAGGTTGTTCTCAAGTAAAGAGAACCGGTGGCCATGAAAATGTAGTCCAATCTGTTGGCATCACACTATCATCCTATAGAGCGCTGGGGGTGGCAGAGTAGCCTATAAAAGTATATACCGTGTACTGAAGTCCACATAAATATAAAATGGATACCCTGACCATAATTAATAGACACAATTAAAGAACAGAAACACTGCTTCCCCCAATTGCATGCCCATTGGCGTAGTGAAGGTGCACTGACACCACTTTTGGGGCTCACTTATTGGGGTTAAGGTGAATGGCACAAGAAAAAAAAACCTACGTTGAGAATCTAGAGGAAAACCTTAAGAGATCTTTAAACTCTTTTTGCACTAGTACGAGTTCATTCACATGGTCCAGGCAGTAGCGTGGCTCACTGAGCTGGATAATGAAGACGGGAGTGTGGGCACGAGACTGATATATAGTTCTATTGGTAAAGATTCGGTATAATTTGTGTTTAAATCATTTTTCTTTGCTCTGTCTGGGATTTTTGGTCCAGTGGTGGACCTATCAGTGACTGGTAGCTCTTTTATTTTTGTCTAAGTACCGCCCGCTGGACCACAAATACCAGAAAGGTTTATATGATTAAAACAATGATTATACACAATCTTTACATATCTTCAGAAACCTATATATCAATCTGCTCACCTCCTTGTGCTCTACACCATGGTGGCGACTGCATTTTCATGGTGACATGTTCCCTTTAAAATTGCTTTAATTAATTAGACAGCATGAAAATAAACAAGTTTGCTGTTTCTGTGGTTCTCCTGCAATGAGAGCTTTTATTTTACATAGTGTACAGTTGTATCGAGGGAATACAGCCAAGAGTGAACAGTAATTACATTCCTGGATAGGGGTTAACGGCTTAACATCCTAGTCAGCTCTCCCCAGTCCTTTAATTTTGATACAGCAGTTAGCGGATCACCTCCCT
>NW_027441875.1:0-57500 GCF_048569485.1 Anomaloglossus baeobatrachus
GTACTGTATACAGCTCTACACTACACCTCCATCCTGCCTGTATATACTATTCCTGTACTGTATACAGCTCTACACTACACCTCCATCCTGCCCTGTATATACTATTCCTGTACTGTACACAGCTCTACACTACACCTCCATCCTGCCCTGTATATACTATTCCTGTACTGTATACAGCTCTACACTACACCTCCATCCTGCCCTGTATATACTATTCCTGTACTGTATCTACAGCTCTACACTACACCTCCATCCTGCCCTGTATATACTATTCCTGTACTGTACACAGCTCTACACTACACCTCCATCCTGCCCTGTATATACTATTCCTGTACTGTATACACAGCTCTACACTACACCTCCATCCTGCCCTGTATATACTATTCCTGTACTGTATACACAGCTCTACACTACACCTCCATCCTGCCCTGTATATACTATTCCTGTACTGTATACACAGCTCTACACTACACCTCCATCCTGCCCTGTATATACTATTCCTGTACTGTATATACAGCTCTACACTACACCTCCATCCTGTCCCTGTATATACTATTCCTGTACTGTACACAGCTCTACACTACACCTCCATCCTGCCCTGTATATACTATTCCTGTACTGTATACACAGCTCTACACTACACCTCCATCCTGCCCTGTATATACTATTCCTGTACTGTATATACAGCTCTACACTACACCTCCATCCTGTCCTGTATATACTATTCCTGTACTGTACACAGCTCTACACTACACCTCCATCCTGCCCTGTATATACTATTCCTGTACTGTATATACAGCTCTACACTACACCTCCATCCTGCCCTGTATATACTATTCCTGTACTGTATACAGCTCTACACTACACCTCCATCCTGCCCTGTATATACTATTCCTGTACTGTATACACAGCTCTACACTACACCTCCATCCTGCCCTGTATATACTATTCCTGTACTGTATACACAGCTCTACACTACACCTCCATCCTGCCCTGTATATACTATTCCTGTACTGTATATACAGCTCTACACTACACCTCCATCCTGCCCTGTATATACTATTCCTGTACTGTATACACAGCTCTACACTACACCTCCATCCTGCCCTGTATATACTATTCCTGTACTGTATACACAGCTCTACACTACACCTCCATCCTGCCCTGTATATACTATTCCTGTACTGTATACAGCTCTACACTACACCTCCATCCTGCCCTGTATATACTATTCCTGTACTGTATACACAGCTCTACACTACACCTCCATCCTGCCCTGTATATACTATTCCTGTACTGTATACACAGCTCTACACTACACCTCCATCCTGCCCTGTATATACTATTCCTGTACTGTATACACAGCTCTACACTACACCTCCATCCTGCCCTGTATATACTATTCCTGTACTGTATATACAGCTCTACACTACACCTCCATCCTGTCCCTGTATATACTATTCCTGTACTGTATATACAGCTCTACACTACACCTCCATCCTGTCCTGTATATACTATTCCTGTACTGTATACAGCTCTACACTACACCTCCATCCTGTCCTGTATATACTATTCCTGTACTGTATATACAGCTCTACACTACACCTCCATCCTGCCCTGTATATACTATTCCTGTACTGTATATACAGCTCTACACTACACCTCCATCCTGTCCTGTATATACTATTCCTGTACTGTATATACAGCTCTACACTACACCTCCATCCTGCCCTGTATATACTATTCCTGTACTGTATACACAGCTCTACACTACACCTCCATCCTGCCCTGTATATACTATTCCTGTACTGTATACACAGCTCTACACTACACCTCCATCCTGTCCTGTATATACTATTCCTGTACTGTATACAGCTCTACACTACACCTCCATCCTGCCCTGTATATACTATTCCTGTACTGTATACACAGCTCTACACTACACCTCCATCCTGCCCTGTATATACTATTCCTGTACTGTATACACAGCTCTACACTACACCTCCATCCTGCCTGTATATACTATTCCTGTACTGTATACAGCTCTACACTACACCTCCATCCTGTCCTGTATATACTATTCCTGTACTGTATATACAGCTCTACACTACACCTCCATCCTGCCCTGTATATACTATTCCTGTACTGTATACAGCTCTACACTACACCTCCATCCTGCCCTGTATATACTATTCCTGTACTGTATACAGCTCTACACTACACCTCCATCCTGTCCTGTATATACTATTCCTGTACTGGTATATACAGCTCTACACTACACCTCCATCCTGCCCTGTATATACTATTCCTGTACTGTATACAGCTCTACACTACACCTCCATCCTGCCCTGTATATACTATTCCTGTACTGTATACAGCTCTACACTACACCTCCATCCTGCCCTGTATATACTATTCCTGTACTGTATACACAGCTCTACACTACACCTCCATCCTGCCCTGTATATACTATTCCTGTACTGTATACACAGCTCTACACTACACCTCCATCCTGTCCTGTATATACTATTCCTGTACTGTATACACAGCTCTACACTACACCTCCATCCTGCCCTGTATATACTATTCCTGTACTGTATATACAGCTCTACACTACACCTCCATCCTGTCCTGTATATACTATTCCTGTACTGTATATACAGCTCTACACTACACCTCCATCCTGTCCCTGTATATACTATTCCTGTACTGTATACAGCTCTACACTACACCTCCATCCTGTCCTGTATATACTATTCCTGTACTGTATATACAGCTCTACACTACACCTCCATCCTGCCCTGTATATACTATTCCTGTACTGTATATACAGCTCTACACTACACCTCCATCCTGTCCTGTATATACTATTCCTGTACTGTATATACAGCTCTACACTACACCTCCATCCTGCCCTGTATATACTATTCCTGTACTGTATACACAGCTCTACACTACACCTCCATCCTGCCCTGTATATACTATTCCTGTACTGTATACACAGCTCTACACTACACCTCCATCCTGTCCTGTATATACTATTCCTGTACTGTATACAGCTCTACACTACACCTCCATCCTGCCCTGTATATACTATTCCTGTACTGTATACACAGCTCTACACTACACCTCCATCCTGCCCTGTATATACTATTCCTGTACTGTATACAGCTCTACACTACACCTCCATCCTGTCCTGTATATACTATTCCTGTACTGTGTATATACAGCTCTACACTACACCTCCATCCTGCCCTGTATATACTATTCCTGTACTGTATACAGCTCTACACTACACCTCCATCCTGCCCTGTATATACTATTCCTGTACTGTATACACAGCTCTACACTACACCTCCATCCTGCCCTGTATATACTATTCCTGTACTGTATATACAGCTCTACACTACACCTCCATCCTGCCCTGTATATACTATTCCTGTACTGTATACACAGCTCTACACTACACCTCCATCCTGCCCTGTATATACTATTCCTGTACTGTATACCAGCTCTACACTACACCTCCATCCTGCCCTGTATATACTATTCCTGTACTGTATACACAGCTCTACACTACACCTCCATCCTGCCCTGTATATACTATTCCTGTACTGTATACACAGCTCTACACTACACCTCCATCCTGTCCTGTATATACTATTCCTGTACTGTATACACAGCTCTACACTACACCTCCATCCTGCCCTGTATATACTATTCCTGTACTGTATACACAGCTCTACACTACACCTCCATCCTGCCCTGAGTATACTATTCCTGTACTGTATACACAGCTCTACACTACACCTCCATCCTGCCCTGTATATACTATTCCTGTACTGTATACACAGCTCTACACTACACCTCCATCCTGCCCTGTATATACTATTCCTGTACTGTATATACAGCTCTACACTACACCTCCATCCTGCCCTGTATATACTATTCCTGTACTGTATATACAGCTCTACACTACACCTCCATCCTGCCCTGTATATACTATTCCTGTACTGTATATACAGCTCTACACTACACCTCCATCCTGCCCTGTATATACTATTCCTGTACTGTATACACAGCTCTACACTACACCTCCATCCTGCCCTGTATATACTATTCCTGTACTGTATATACAGCTCTACACTACACCTCCATCCTGCCCTGTATATACTATTCCTGTACTGTATATACAGCTCTACACTACACCTCCATCCTGTCCTGTATATACTATTCCTGTACTGTATACACAGCTCTACACTACACCTCCATCCTGCCCTGTATATACTATTCCTGTACTGTATACACAGCTCTACACTACACCTCCATCCTGTCCTGTATATACTATTCCTGTACTGTATACACAGCTCTACACTACACCTCCATCCTGCCCTGTATATACTATTCCTGTACTGTATATACAGCTCTACACTACACCTCCATCCTGTCCTGTATATACTATTCCTGTACTGTATACACAGCTCTACACTACACCTCCATCCTGTCCTGTATATACTATTCCTGTACTGTATACAGCTCTACACTACACCTCCATCCTGCCCTGTATATACTATTCCTGTACTGTATACACAGCTCTACACTACACCTCCATCCTGCCCTGTATATACTATTCCTGTACTGTATATACAGCTCTACACTACACCTCCATCCTGTCCTGTATATACTATTCCTGTACTGTATACACAGCTCTACACTACACCTCCATCCTGCCCTGTATATACTATTCCTGTACTGTATACAGCTCTACACTACACCTCCATCCTGCCCTGTATATACTATTCCTGTACTGTATACAGCTCTACACTACACCTCCATCCTGTCCTGTATATACTATTCCTGTACTGTATACACAGCTCTACACTACACCTCCATCCTGTCCTGTATATACTATTCCTGTACTGTATACAGCTCTACACTACACCTCCATCCTGCCCTGTATATACTATTCCTGTACTGTATACAGCTCTACACTACACCTCCATCCTGTCCTGTATATACTATTCCTGTACTGTATACACAGCTCTACACTACACCTCCATCCTGCCCTGTATATACTATTCCTGTACTGTATATACAGCTCTACACTACACCTCCATCCTGCCCTGTATATACTATTCCTGTACTGTATACACAGCTCTACACTACACCTCTATCCTGCCCTGTATATACTATTCCTGTACTGTATATACAGCTCTACACTACACCTCCATCCTGCCCTGTATATACTATTCCTGTACTGTATATACAGCTCTACACTACACCTCCATCCTGCCCTGTATATACTATTCCTGTACTGTATACACAGCTCTACACTACACCTCCATCCTGCCCTGTATATACTATTCCTGTACTGTATATACAGCTCTACACTACACCTCCATCCTGCCCTGTATATACTATTCCTGTACTGTATACACAGCTCTACACTACACCTCTATCCTGCCCTGTATATACTATTCCTGTACTGTATATACAGCTCTACACTACACCTCCATCCTGCCCTGTATATACTATTCCTGTACTGTATACACAGCTCTACACTACACCTCCATCCTGCCCTGTATATACTATTCCTGTACTGTATATACAGCTCTACACTACACCTCCATCCTGCCCTGTATATACTATTCCTGTACTGTATACACAGCTCTACACTACACCTCCATCCTGCCCTGTATATACTATTCCTGTACTGTATATACAGCTCTACACTACACCTCCATCCTGCCCTGTATATACTATTCCTGTACTGTATATACAGCTCTACACTACACCTCCATCCTGCCCTGTATATACTATTCCTGTACTGTATATACAGCTCTACACTACACCTCCATCCTGTCCTGTATATACTATTCCTGTACTGTATATACAGCTCTACACTACACCTCCATCCTGTCCTGTATATACTATTCCTGTACTGTATATACAGCTCTACACTACACCTCCATCCTGCCCTGTATATACTATTCCTGTACTGTATACACAGCTCTACACTACACCTCCATCCTGCCCTGTATATACTATTCCTGTACTGTATATACAGCTCTACACTACACCTCCATCCTGCCCTGTATATACTATTCCTGTACTGTATACACAGCTCTACACTACACCTCCATCCTGCCCTGTATATACTATTCCTGTACTGTATATACAGCTCTACACTACACCTCCATCCTGCCCTGTATATACTATTCCTGTACTGTATATACAGCTCTACACTACACCTCCATCCTGCCCTGTATATACTATTCCTGTACTGTATACACAGCTCTACACTACACCTCCATCCTGCCCTGTATATACTATTCCTGTACTGTATACACAGCTCTACACTACACCTCCATCCTGTCCTGTATATACTATTCCTGTACTGTATACACAGCTCTACACTACACCTCCATCCTGCCCTGTATATACTATTCCTGTACTGTATACAGCTCTACACTACACCTCCATCCTGCCCTGTATATACTATTCCTGTACTGTATACAGCTCTACACTACACCTCCATCCTGCCCTGTATATACTATTCCTGTACTGTATACACAGCTCTACACTACACCTCCATCCTGCCCTGTATATACTATTCCTGTACTGTATACACAGCTCTAAACTACACCTCCATCCTGCCCTGTATATACTATTCCTGTACTGTATACACAGCTCTACACTACACCTCCATCCTGTCCTCTATATACTATTCCTGTACTGTATACACAGCTCTACACTACACCTCCATCCTGCCCTGTATATACTATTCCTGTACTGTATACACAGCTCTACACTACACCTCCATCCTGTCCTGTATATACTATTCCTGTACTGTATACACAGCTCTACACTACACCTCCATCCTGCCCTGTATATACTATTCCTGTACTGTATACACAGCTCTACACTACACCTCCATCCTGCCTGTATATACTATTCCTGTACTGTATACACAGCTCTACACTACACCTCCATCCTGCCCTGTATATACTATTCCTGTACTGTATACACAGCTCTACACTACACCTCCATCCTGCCCTGTATATACTATTCCTGTACTGTATACACAGCTCTACACTACACCTCCATCCTGCCCTGTATATACTATTCCTGTACTGTATACACAGCTCTACACTACACCTCCATCCTGCCCTGTATATACTATTCCTGTACTGTATACACAGCTCTAAACTACACCTCCATCCTGCCCTGTATATACTATTCCTGTACTGTATACACAGCTCTACACTACACCTCCATCCTGTCCTCTATATACTATTCCTGTACTGTATACACAGCTCTACACTACACCTCCATCCTGCCCTGTATATACTATTCCTGTACTGTATACACAGCTCTACACTACACCTCCATCCTGTCCTGTATATACTATTCCTGTACTGTATACACAGCTCTACACTACACCTCCATCCTGTCCTGTATATACTATTCCTGTACTGTATACAGCTCTACACTACACCTCCATCCTGCCCTGTATATACTATTCCTGTACTGTATACACAGCTCTACACTACACCTCCATCCTGCCCTGTATATACTATTCCTGTACTGTATATACAGCTCTACACTACACCTCCATCCTGTCCTGTATATACTATTCCTGTACTGTATACACAGCTCTACACTACACCTCCATCCTGCCCTGTATATACTATTCCTGTACTGTATACAGCTCTACACTACACCTCCATCCTGCCCTGTATATACTATTCCTGTACTGTATACAGCTCTACACTACACCTCCATCCTGTCCTGTATATACTATTCCTGTACTGTATACACAGCTCTACACTACACCTCCATCCTGTCCTGTATATACTATTCCTGTACTGTATACAGCTCTACACTACACCTCCATCCTGCCCTGTATATACTATTCCTGTACTGTATACACAGCTCTACACTACACCTCCATCCTGCCCTGTATATACTATTCCTGTACTGTATACACAGCTCTACACTACACCTCCATCCTGCCCTGTATATACTATTCCTGTACTGTATACAGCTCTACACTACACCTCCATCCTGCCCTGTATATACTATTCCTGTACTGTATACACAGCTCTACACTACACCTCCATCCTGTCCTGTATATACTATTCCTGTACTGTGTATACAGCTCTACACTACACCTCCATCCTGCCCTGTATATACTATTCCTGTACTGTATACACAGCTCTACACTACACCTCCATCCTGTCCTGTATATACTATTCCTGTACTGTATACAGCTCTACACTACACCTCCATCCTGTCCTGTATATACTATTCCTGTACTGTATACAGCTCTACACTACACCTCCATCCTGCCCTGTATATACTATTCCTGTACTGTATACAGCTCTACACTACACCTCCATCCTGCCCTGTATATACTATTCCTGTACTGTATACAGCTCTACACTACACCTCCATCCTGTCCTGTATATACTATTCCTGTACTGTATACACAGCTCTACACTACACCTCCATCCTGCCCTGTATATACTATTCCTGTACTGTATATACAGCTCTACACTACACCTCCATCCTGCCCTGTATATACTATTCCTGTACTGTATACACAGCTCTACACTACACCTCCATCCTGCCCTGTATATACTATTCCTGTACTGTATATACAGCTCTACACTACACCTCCATCCTGCCCTGTATATACTATTCCTGTACTGTATACACAGCTCTACACTACACCTCCTATCCTGCCCTGTATATACTATTCCTGTACTGTATATACAGCTCTACACTACACCTCCATCCTGCCCTGTATATACTATTCCTGTACTGTATATACAGCTCTACACTACACCTCCATCCTGCCCTGTATATACTATTCCTGTACTGTATACACAGCTCTACACTACACCTCCATCCTGCCCTGTATATACTATTCCTGTACTGTATATACAGCTCTACACTACACCTCCATCCTGCCCTGTATATACTATTCCTGTACTGTATACACAGCTCTACACTACACCTCCATCCTGCCCTGTATATACTATTCCTGTACTGTATATACAGCTCTACACTACACCTCCATCCTGCCCTGTATATACTATTCCTGTACTGTATACACAGCTCTACACTACACCTCCATCCTGCCCTGTATATACTATTCCTGTACTGTATATACAGCTCTACACTACACCTCCATCCTGCCCTGTATATACTATTCCTGTACTGTATACACAGCTCTACACTACACCTCCATCCTGCCCTGTATATACTATTCCTGTACTGTATATACAGCTCTACACTACACCTCCATCCTGCCCTGTATATACTATTCCTGTACTGTATATACAGCTCTACACTACACCTCCATCCTGCCCTGTATATACTATTCCTGTACTGTATATACAGCTCTACACTACACCTCCATCCTGTCCTGTATATACTATTCCTGTACTGTATACACAGCTCTACACTACACCTCCATCCTGCCCTGTATATACTATTCCTGTACTGTATACACAGCTCTACACTACACCTCCATCCTGCCCTGTATATACTATTCCTGTACTGTATACACAGCTCTACACTACACCTCCATCCTGCCCTGTATATACTATTCCTGTACTGTATACAGCTCTACACTACACCTCCATCCTGCCCTGTATATACTATTCCTGTACTGTATAACAGCTCTACACTACACCTCCATCCTGCCCTGTATATACTATTCCTGTACTGTATACACAGCTCTACACTACACCTCCATCCTGCCCTGTATATACTATTCCTGTACTGTATACACAGCTCTACACTACACCTCCATCCTGCCCTGTATATACTATTCCTGTACTGTATACACAGCTCTACACTACACCTCCATCCTGTCCTGTATATACTATTCCTGTACTGTATACACAGCTCTACACTAACACCTCCATCCTGCCCTGTATATACTATTCCTGTACTGTATACACAGCTCTACACTACACCTCCATCCTGTCCTGTATATACTATTCCTGTACTGTATACACAGCTCTACACTACACCTCCATCCTGCCCTGTATATACTATTCCTGTACTGTATACACAGCTCTACACTACACCTCCATCCTGCCCTGTATATACTATTCCTGTACTGTATACACAGCTCTACACTACACCTCCATCCTGCCCTGTATATACTATTCCTGTACTGTATACACAGCTCTACACTACACCTCCATCCTGCCCTGTATATACTATTCCTGTACTGTATACACAGCTCTACACTACACCTCCATCCTGCCCTGTATATACTATTCCTGTACTGTATACACAGCTCTACACTACACCTCCATCCTGCCCTGTATATACTATTCCTGTACTGTATACACAGCTCTACACTACACCTCCATCCTGCCCTGTATATACTATTCCTGTACTGTATACACAGCTCTACACTACACCTCCATCCTGTCCCTGTATATACTATTCCTGTACTGTATACACAGCTCTACACTACACCTCCATCCTGCCCTGTATATACTATTCCTGTACTGTATACACAGCTCTACACTACACCTCCATCCTGTCCTGTATATACTATTCCTGTACTGTATACACAGCTCTACACTACACCTCCATCCTGTCCTGTATATACTATTCCTGTACTGTACACACAGCTCTACACTACACCTCCATCCTGTCCTGTATATACTATTCCTGTACTGTATACACAGCTCTACACTACACCTCCATCCTGCCTGTATATACTATTCCTGTACTGTATACACAGCTCTACACTACACCTCCATCCTGCCCTGTATATACTATTCCTGTACTGTATACACAGCTCTACACTACACCTCCATCCTGTCCTGTATATACTATTCCTGTACTGTATACACAGCTCTACACTACACCTCCATCCTGCCCTGTATATACTATTCCTGTACTGTATATACAGCTCTACACTACACCTCCATCCTGCCCTGTATATACTATTCCTGTACTGTATACACAGCTCTACACTACACCTCCATCCTGCCCTGTATATACTATTCCTGTACTGTATACACAGCTCTACACTACACCTCCATCCTGCCCTGTATATACTATTCCTGTACTGTATACAGCTCTACACTACACCTCCATCCTGCCCTGTATATACTATTCCTGTACTGTATACACAGCTCTACACTACACCTCCATCCTGCCCTGTATATACTATTCCTGTACTGTACACAGCTCTACACTACACCTCCATCCTGCCCTGTATATACTATTCCTGTACTGTATATACAGCTCTACACTACACCTCCATCCTGTCCTGTATATACTATTCCTGTACTGTATACACAGCTCTACACTACACCTCCATCCTGCCCTGTATATACTATTCCTGTACTGTATACACAGCTCTACACTACACCTCCATCCTGCCCTGTATATACTATTCCTGTACTGTATACAGCTCTACACTACACCTCCATCCTGCCCTGTATATACTATTCCTGTACTGTATATACAGCTCTACACTACACCTCCATCCTGCCCTGTATATACTATTCCTGTACTGTATATACAGCTCTACACTACACCTCCATCCTGCCTGTATATACTATTCCTGTACTGTATACACAGCTCTACACTACACCTCCATCCTGCCCTGTATATACTATTCCTGTACTGTATACAGCTCTACACTACACCTCCATCCTGCCCTGTATATACTATTCCTGTACTGTATACACAGCTCTACACTACACCTCCATCCTGTCCCTGTATATACTATTCCTGTACTGTATATACAGCTCTACACTACACCTCCATCCTGTCCTGTATATACTATTCCTGTACTGTATACACAGCTCTACACTACACCTCCATCCTGCCCTGTATATACTATTCCTGTACTGTATATACAGCTCTACACTACACCTCCATCCTGCCCTGTATATACTATTCCTGTACTGTATATACAGCTCTACACTACACCTCCATCCTGTCCTGTATATACTATTCCTGTACTGTATACACAGCTCTACACTACACCTCCATCCTGTCCTGTATATACTATTCCTGTACTGTATACACAGCTCTACACTACACCTCCATCCTGCCCTGTATATACTATTCCTGTACTGTATACAGCTCTACACTACACCTCCATCCTGCCCTGTATATACTATTCCTGTACTGTGTATACAGCTCTACACTACACCTCCATCCTGCCCTGTATATACTATTCCTGTACTGTATATACAGCTCTACACTACACCTCCATCCTGCCCTGTATATACTATTCCTGTACTGTATATACAGCTCTACACTACACCTCCATCCTGCCCTGTAGATACTATTCCTGTATACAGCTATACACTACACCTCCATCCTGCCCTGTATATACTATTCCTGTACTGTGTATACAGCTCTACACTACACCTCCATCCTGCCCTGTATATACTATTCCTGTACTGTATACACAGCTCTACACTACACCTCCATCCTGCCCTGTATATACTATTCCTGTACTGTATACACAGCTCTACACTACACCTCCATCCTGCCCTGTATATACTATTCCTGTACTGTATACACAGCTCTACACTACACCTCCATCCTGTCCTCTATATACTATTCCTGTACTGTATACACAGCTCTACACTACACCTCCATCCTGCCCTGTATATACTATTCCTGTACTGTATACACAGCTCTACACTACACCTCCATCCTGCCCTGTATATACTATTCCTGTACTGTATACACAGCTCTACACTACACCTCCATCCTGCCCTGTATATACTATTCCTGTACTGTATACACAGCTCTACACTACACCTCCATCCTGCCCTGTATATACTATTCCTGTACTGTATACACAACTCTACACTACACCTCCATCCTGCCCTGTATATACTATTCCTGTACTGTATACACAGCTCTACACTACACCTCCATCCTGCCCTGTATATACTATTCCTGTACTGTATACAGCTCTACACTACACCTCCATCCTGCCCTGTATATACTATTCCTGTACTGTATACAGCTCTACACTACACCTCCATCCTGTCCTGTATATACTATTCCTGTACTGTATACACAGCTCTACACTACACCTCCATCCTGCCCTGTATATACTATTCCTGTACTGTATATACAGCTCTACACTACACCTCCATCCTGCCCTGTATATACTATTCCTGTACTGTATATACAGCTCTACACTACACCTCCATCCTGCCCTGTATATACTATTCCTGTACTGTATATACAGCTCTACACTACACCTCCATCCTGCCCTGTATATACTATTCCTGTACTGTATATACAGCTCTACACTACACCTCCATCCTGCCCTGTATATACTATTCCTGTACTGTATATACAGCTCTACACTACACCTCCATCCTGCCCTGTATATACTATTCCTGTACTGTACACACAGCTCTACACTACACCTCCATCCTGTCCTGTATATACTATTCCTGTACTGTATACACAGCTCTACACTACACCTCCATCCTGCGCTGTATATACTATTCCTGTACTGTATACACAGCTCTACACTACACCTCCATCCTGCCCTGTATATACTATTCCTGTACTGTATATACAGCTCTACACTACACCTCCATCCTGCCCTGTATATACTATTCCTGTACTGTATACAGCTCTACACTACACCTCCATCCTGTCCTGTATATACTATTCCTGTACTGTATACACAGCTCTACACTACACCTCCATCCTGCCCTGTATATACTATTCCTGTACTGTATATACAGCTCTACACTACACCTCCATCCTGCCCTGTATATACTATTCCTGTACTGTATACACAGCTCTACACTACACCTCCATCCTGCCCTGTATATACTATTCCTGTACTGTATACACAGCTCTACACTACACCTCCATCCTGCCCTGTATATACTATTCCTGTACTGTATACAGCTCTACACTACACCTCCATCCTGCCCTGTATATACTATTCCTGTACTGTATACACAGCTCTACACTACACCTCCATCCTGTCCTGTATATACTATTCCTGTACTGTATATACAGCTCTACACTACACCTCCATCCTGCCCTGTATATACTATTCCTGTACTGTATATACAGCTCTACACTACACCTCCATCCTGCCCTGTATATACTATTCCTGTACTGTATACACAGCTCTACACTACACCTCCATCCTGCGCTGTATATACTATTCCTGTACTGTATACACAGCTCTACACTACACCTCCATCCTGCCCTGTATATACTATTCCTGTACTGTATACACAGCTCTACTCTACACCTCCATCCTGCCCTGTATATACTATTCCTGTACTGTATACACAGCTCTACACTACACCTCCATCCTGTCCTGTATATACTATTCCTGTACTGTATACACAGCTCTACACTACACCTCCATCCTGCCCTGTATATACTATTCCTGTACTGTATATACAGCTCTACACTACACCTCCATCCTGCCCTGTATATACTATTCCTGTACTGTATATACAGCTCTACACTACACCTCCATCCTGCCCTGTATATACTATTCCTGTACTGTATATACAGCTCTACACTACACCTCCATCCTGCCCTGTATATACTATTCCTGTACTGTATATACAGCTCTACACTACACCTCCATCCTGCCCTGTATATACTATTCCTGTACTGTATATACAGCTCTACACTACACCTCCATCCTGCCCTGTATATACTATTCCTGTACTGTACACACAGCTCTACACTACACCTCCATCCTGTCCTGTATATACTATTCCTGTACTGTATACACAGCTCTACACTACACCTCCATCCTGCCCTGTATATACTATTCCTGTACTGTATACACAGCTCTACACTACACCTCCATCCTGCCCTGTATATACTATTCCTGTACTGTATACAGCTCTACACTACACCTCCATCCTGCCCTGTATATACTATTCCTGTACTGTATACACAGCTCTACACTACACCTCCATCCTGCCCTGTATATACTATTCCTGTACTGTATACACAGCTCTACACTACACCTCCATCCTGCCCTGTATATACTATTCCTGTACTGTATACACAGCTCTACACTACACCTCCATCCTGCCCTGTATATACTATTCCTGTACTGTATACACAGCTCTACACTACACCTCCATCCTGCCCTGTATATACTATTCCTGTACTGTATACACAGCTCTACACTACACCTCCATCCTGCCCTGTATATACTATTCCTGTACTGTACACAGCTCTACACTACACCTCCATCCTGCCCTGTATATACTATTCCTGTACTGTATATACAGCTCTACACTACACCTCCATCCTGTCCTGTATATACTATTCCTGTACTGTATACACAGCTCTACACTACACCTCCATCCTGCCCTGTATATACTATTCCTGTACTGTACACACAGCTCTACACTACACCTCCATCCTGCCCTGCATATACTATTCCTGTACTGTATACAGCTCTACACTACACCTCCATCCTGCCCTGTATATACTATTCCTGTACTGTATACACAGCTCTACACTGCACCTCCATCCTGCCCTGTATATACTATTCCTGTACTGTATACACAGCTCTACACTACACCTCCATCCTGCCCTGTATATACTATTCCTGTACTGTATATACAGCTCTACACTACACCTCCATCCTGCCCTGTATATACTATTCCTGTACTGTATATACAGCTCTACACTACACCTCCATCCTGCCCTGTATATACTATTCCTGTACTGTATACACAGCTCTACACTACACCTCCATCCTGCCCTGTATATACTATTCCTGTACTGTATACAGCTCTACACTACACCTCCATCCTGTCCTGTATATACTATTCCTGTACTGTATATACAGCTCTACACTGCACCTCCATCCTGTCCTGTATATACTATTCCTGTACTGTATACACAGCTCTACACTACACCTCCATCCTGCCCTGTATATACTATTCCTGTACTGTATATACAGCTCTACACTACACCTCCATCCTGTCCTGTATATACTATTCCTGTACTGTGTATACAGCTCTACACTACACCTCCATCCTGCCCTGTATATACTATTCCTGTACTGTATATACAGCTCTACACTACACCTCCATCCTGCCCTGTATATACTATTCCTGTACTGTATATACAGCTCTACACTACACCTCCATCCTGCCCTGTATATACTATTCCTGTACTGTGTACAGCTCTACACTGCACCTCCATCCTGCCCTGTATATACTATTCCTGTACTGTATATACAGCTCTACACTACACCTCCATCCTGCCCTGTATATACTATTCCTGTACTGTATACACAGCTCTACACTACACCTCCATCCTGCCCTGTATATACTATTCCTGTACTGTATACACAGCTCTACACTACACCTCCATCCTGCCCTGTATATACTATTCCTGTACTGTATACACAGCTCTACACTACACCTCCATCCTGCCCTGTATATACTATTCCTGTACTGTATATACAGCTCTACACTACACCTCCATCCTGCCCTGTATATACTATTCCTGTACTGTATATACAGCTCTACACTACACCTCCATCCTGTCCTGTATATACTATTCCTGTACTGTATACACAGCTCTACACTACACCTCCATCCTGTCCTGTATATACTATTCCTGTACTGTATACACAGCTCTACACTACACCTCCATCCTGCCCTGTATATACTATTCCTGTACTGTATACAGCTCTACACTGCACCTCCATCCTGCCCTGTATATACTATTCCTGTACTGTGTATACAGCTCTACACTACACCTCCATCCTGCCCTGTATATACTATTCCTGTACTGTATATACAGCTCTACACTACACCTCCATCCTGCCCTGTATATACTATTCCTGTACTGTATATACAGCTCTACACTACACCTCCATCCTGTCCTGTATATACTATTCCTGTACTGTATACACAGCTCTACACTACACCTCCATCCTGCCCTGTATATACTATTCCTGTACTGTATACACAGCTCTACACTACACCTCCATCCTGCCCTGTATATACTATTCCTGTACTGTATATACAGCTCTACACTACACCTCCATCCTGCCCTGTATATACTATTCCTGTACTGTATACACAGCTCTACACTACACCTCCATCCTGTCCTGTATATACTATTCCTGTACTGTATACACAGCTCTACACTACACCTCCATCCTGCCCTGTATATACTATTCCTGTACTGTATACAGCTCTACACTGCACCTCCATCCTGCCCTGTATATACTATTCCTGTACTGTGTATACAGCTCTACACTACACCTCCATCCTGCCCTGTATATACTATTCCTGTACTGTATATACAGCTCTACACTACACCTCCATCCTGTCCTGTATATACTATTCCTGTACTGTATACACAGCTCTACACTACACCTCCATCCTGCCCTGTATATACTATTCCTGTACTGTATATACAGCTCTACACTACACCTCCATCCTGTCCTTTATATACTATTCCTGTACTGTATACACAGCTCTACACTACACCTCCATCCTGCCCTGTATATACTATTCCTGTACTGTATACACAGCTCTACACTACACCTCCATCCTGCCCTGTATATACTATTCCTGTACTGTATACAGCTCTACACTACACCTCCATCCTGCCCTGTATATACTATTCCTGTACTGTATACACAGCTCTACACTACACCTCCATCCTGCCCTGTATATACTATTCCTGTACTGTATACACAGCTCTACACTACACCTCCATCCTGCCCTGTATATACTATTCCTGTACTGTATACACAGCTCTACACTACACCTCCATCCTGCCCTGTATATACTATTCCTGTACTGTATACACAGCTCTACACTACACCTCCATCCTGTCCTGTATATACTATTCCTGTACTGTATACACAGCTCTACACTACACCTCCATCCTGCCCTGTATATACTATTCCTGTACTGTATACAGCTCTACACTACACCTCCATCCTGCCCTGTATATACTATTCCTGTACTGTATACACAGCTCTACACTGCACCTCCATCCTGCCCTGTATATACTATTCCTGTACTGTATACAGCTCTACACTACACCTCCATCCTGCCCTGTATATACTATTCCTGTACTGTATATACAGCTCTACACTGCACCTCCATCCTGCCCTGTATATACTATTCCTGTACTGTATACACAGCTCTACACTACACCTCCATCCTGCCCTGTATATACTATTCCTGTACTGTATACACAGCTCTACACTACACCTCCATCCTGTCCTGTATATACTATTCCTGTACTGTATACACAGCTCTACACTACACCTCCATCCTGTCCTGTATATACTATTCATGTACTGTATATACAGCTCTACACTACACCTCCATCCTGCCCTGTATATACTATTCCTGTACTGTATATACAGCTCTACACTACACCTCCATCCTGTACTGTATATACTATTCCTGTACTGTGTATACAGCTCTACACTACACCTCCATCCTGCCCTGTATATACTATTCCTGTATACACTATACACTACCCCCGCTCTGATTTTCTTGTAATGGATTCTGTCTCCCGGTGCAGGGAAGAAAAGAGGTCAGGGGCAATGAGAGGACAGCCGTGCACAGTGTTATGATGGAGGTTGGGGGATGGAGTGATGGATTCCGGTTGTTCTCAGCTGTACCTCTTTTCTCCGCAGAGCCACAGCTGAAGGGTATTGTCACGCGCCTGCTCAGCAGGATGGGCTTCTACCTTCAGTTTCTTCCCGATGGGACGGTATCAGGAACCAAGGAAGAACTTTGCCCATATAGTAAGTAAAGTTTATACAGGTGGACACACAGGTGCGGTACACCAGAATACTAGGCAGCATAGGAATGGGCTAGGTACTTCATGGAGTAAAATAGAAGGATGGAGCTCAAGATCAGACACATACAGTGTACTCCTGGGTGGAGAGTAGGGAGCACAGACACATACAAGGTACTCCAAGCTGGAGAATAGGGACCACATTAACAGAGTAAGTACAAGCAGGGGAGAGCACAAGAACAGTCAATGGCTGATGAAAGACAGGGGTCTCCAGCCTGTGGCTCGGGAAGCGCATGTGGCTCGCGGGACTGTGATATATGGCTTGCGGCTGTCTTCTAGCTTTGTGCATAAGCACAAGGTCTAGCAAACAGCTCTGAAGACCAGGTCTCAAGATGGTGACTTTTGTGAGTAGCCCCACACAGAAGAACAGATCTTAATGGGGATAGGAACCCCTGGATCTTGGTATACCGCCTCGGTGTGATCTTCTGTTGAAAATCTTAGGCTGTCATTATATTGGTAATGGGGTCTCTGGGTGTCACTAATGTGAGGGGGTGGTAGCTGCATGTGGCTTGTGACCATCTCTCAGAGCTGAATGTGGCTCTCATGGTTAGAAAGGTTGGAAACTTCTGGTGAAAGGCAACAGATCAATTATTACAATGTGCAGAACAGGTCGTGGTCAGGAACAGAATAAGTTCTCCAGGATGGACAAGAGCACGATATGGACTAGAGGTTAGAGAAGAGGGAAGCACAGGAGCAGAAGGTCCTATATGGTGTGTGACGGGGTATGCGACAGAGCAGTAAGGGACGCCAGGCCAAGGAACGATCCAAGAAGATTTAATGAGGCAGGGAGCATAAAACATGCAATATTAAAATGGTTCTTTAGAGTCCACACAAAGGAAATAGGTCCGGGGGCGCCAAGGAGAATGCAAAAGTCCTCAAAGTCCAATTGTCCATGTACGGGCGATAAGGAGCTGGCTTTAGCACAGGTCCTCACCCTTCACTCAACAAAGCACAATCCCACGTGGCCGCGGATCTCCAGTCTGTAACAGTCCACACACACAGACCCCAGGATCCAGCCTCAGCTATAGATCCTAGTCCTTCTCCAGCCGAGATCCAACTAACTGAACTAACATGTTCTTCTCTCGTGGGATCAGCCCCTTAGGTGGGCACACCTCCCCCTGGCCATTTGATGCATGAATGGACTTTAGACTGTTGGCTCTGTTCTGTTTACCAAGTTGTAGATTGGAGAAGTCCCATGCTGAGAAGAACAATATATATATGCAACCCCCACCAAATCAATGACAATAGCTACTGCTGAAGCCTGAGTGCAATGTGATCCATTCTGGGGGGAAGGTATGGTCACTTACATCCCAAGACATAGTATTACAGCAAATACAGTGAGAAGGTAAAATACATCACATGGCATCTTATACAAAAATATGGGATGGAGAAAACTACATACATCATGACATGGTGGACAGCATGGGAACAGGGGGAATGGTACGGGGTGGAGAACGAGTGCAAGCAGACTTGGTATTGTAGAATGGAGAACAGAGGAGCAAGGAACTGACAGCATCCAGCATCCTACAGGTGAAAAGATAAACATGTTACGGTGTCCCATATCGGAAGCTTCTTGCCCGAAGCCAAGACTCTACTTCTTCAATTATACCAATTTCTGGGTCAAAATCTGAACCTAATGATTTGGCTCCATCATTATCTAAACAGTTATCTGATCACAACCTTCCCCTTCTTTACCTCTACACTTTACACTGCCCTACGAAAACCACCCTAGAAATGTATGATGGACAGCCCCTCATACCAGAAGGTAGGGAGAAGTGGCCAGACTGTAGGAATGATGGTGAGGAGGGATTCTACATGGGCCACTTCTAGACCTTATTTGAAGACTTGAGCAGGAGCTGTTTACTTGGTGACAGTGAGTAATGTGAATCTGGTCTAGGCTTAGTGGAAATGACTGAAGGTCCTAAATGAAGAAGACAATGGTGAAAAGTTGGTAGAGTTAATAGCGTCTGATGTGGAGCAGCCTTCTCCTCAGAATAGTTCCTTGTGGAAGTCTTTGGTCTGTAGCTGCATCTTTCAGAAATTGGAGACTCTCCATAACTCTCTGGTGTCTGAGAAGCTGACTCCTGACCACAGTCTTTAGAGTCTTAGTACATTTTATATTTATACTAACTTTCTTTGTTTTCCCCATTTTAAGCCCTTTTCAATGTAATCCCTGTTGGTCTCCGAGTTGTTGCCATACAGAGCTCTGCCTGTGGTCAGTATGTGGCCATGAATTCAGAAGGACATCTCTACAACTCGGTGAGTAGTTTTCATTCATTCCTTCATGGAGTGGTTGGTCATTCATTGCCACCAGGAAAAAAACATCTCATCTACATGGTGGATCCATGTGAAGACTACTCCTCTGTAGTATGATAAGACGTGTATTCTCCAGGGCCTTAGGAAACGCTAACTTTGTAGGAGTTGTTTCCATGTAGTAGGAATAAGAGGAGCAGTTGTCCTCTTGGTGCTGGCTATAATGTAAACCAAGGATGCGTTCTTCTTGAATTTAGCTGTTAAAGTCTTGTTTTGGGCTCCGCATCTTGGTGGATGTTTTGTTGAATGTCCTACCTTAAGCTCTGCGTCTTGGTGAAGATTTCTGTGAAATGTCTTGTGTTGGACTCTCTAGCTGAATGTCTTGTCTTGGGCTCCGCTCATTTGTGAAGGCTTCTTGTAGATGTCTGGTCCATAATGGGTATCTGTGTGCACTACTTTATAGACTTATGTGATGTCTCTAGGTGGTAGGTCACAACTTCAGGAGAAGTTCTCCCTCTAGGTAGAGAATACACCAGAAGACATTTCGTGCCCCTGGGTGAGGTTTCCTAATCCATGCTTTTGTTTTTCTTGGGTTTTGTTATTGATGCCTTTAGGTTCTCCATGTCTCATTACAGCCGTGAATTACTTTGGTGGTTGTTGTTCCCCCTGTTTAATGAGGCACATTACCCAGCACAGAGGAGCAGCATGTAACCGTAGCCTACTGTTAGTGGACCTCCCTTAATTATCTGTACTGTTACATAGGACTGCTGGAATTCGCATGAAATAGGTAAAAGTGGCTGCTAATGTCAAACTTACCCTTTACAGGGGAGTCTGTTAGTGGCTTCTTGTCAGCAGATGATATCCATGGGCACAGCAGTGCAGACGATGGCACTCACAATCCATGTAACCGGAGCTGCGCACGAACACAGATTTGTGGATCATTATTGTTTTACGTACCAGGACGCATTGTTCTGTAAGGTTCCACCGCCGACTATATGGAACGGGTGCGGACACAACAAAATTGCCATAGATCCCAATGGCCGCCTACCATTACATCCACTAGCCACAATATGCCCCACGCCTCCATTTGTCCCCCTCCTTTACCCCTTGCACTGCTGAACCTCGGAGGCTTCAGGTGAAGTGACTTCTACAGTTCTACAGCGGACATGTTGTTCCGAGTCTCTGTGGGATCGAGTTCACACAGATTCCCTCCTAATGCATGTACATGTATGTTTGTATGTGTTTATATATTAATGCTATGTGTCCCTTTACTTCACCTCATCACCAACCATCACCAACACACACACACATATATGTATGTATATATATAATATATATATATATATATATATATATATATATATATATATATAGATATATATAGATAGATCTCTATATCAAAAAATTGAAGGCAGCGCTCAGCTTCAACGTGAATGAAAACGCCTATTTATTGGCCCATATAATACCGCAACGTTTCAGTCACAAGGGACTTTTTTCAAGCAGTACAATGCAATGCATTCAAGTGAGGGTTTAAATATCCTCACTAATTATACATTTCATTTATGAAATAACCAAATAACATGAATACAAGCATAGATAGGACACACATAATGTCCACATAACATCAATGCATAATCAGACATAGAGTATTATAGAAAACTAGAAGGTGGCCGGATTCTACGCATCGGGTTTTCTAGAATTTACGTATTGTGTAGTTCATGTATGATTTTTGTTATATATATATATATATATATATAGATGTTGTTGTGTGTAGTTACCAAGTGTTTGTGTAGGGGCTGTACATGTTCTGGGTGTTGTCTGGGTGTGACGGGGGGTGAGAGCGGTGTTGTATGTGTGTTGCGTGTGTTGCGTTGTTTGTGGAGCGCTGTGTGTCTGTAGCGTTGTGTGTGTGTTGCGCGGTTTGTGTGTGTGTGGTGTGTTTTGGGGGGAGGTATGTTTTGTGCAATGTGTGTGTTGTGCGGTATGTGCGTATATTTGTGTGTGCTGCGGTGTTTGTGTGTTGTGTGTGTGCAGCGTTGTCTGTGTGTGTGGGTGTCTGTGTAGGGCAGTTGTTTGTGGTTCCCAGTGTGTGTGTGTGGTGTGTTGTGCAGTGCGCACACGTGCTCCATCCCCCATGCAGCGCACTCCCCATCGTGCTCCATCCCCCATGCAGCGCACTCCCCATCGTGCTCCATCCCCTATGCTGCACACCCCCCATCGTGCTCCATCTCCCATGCTGCGCACTCCCAAACGTGCTCCATCCGCCATGCTGCGCACTCCCAAACGTGCTCCATCCGCCATGCTGCGCACTCCCAAACGTGCTCCATCCGTCATACTCCGCACTCCCCATCGTGCTCCATCCCCCATGCAGTGCACTCCCCATCGTGCTCCATCCCCTATGCTGCGCACCCCCCATGGTGCTCCATCTCCCATGCTGCGCACTCCCAAACGTGCTCCATCTGCCATGCTGCGCACTCCCAAACGTGCTCCATCCGCCATGCTGCGCACTCCCAAACGTGCTCCATCCGCCATGCTGCGCACTCCCAAACGTGCTCCATCCGCCATGCTGCGCACTCCCAAACGTGCTCCATCCGCCATGCTGCGCACTCCCAAACGTGCTCCATCCGCCATGCTGCGCACTCCCAAACGTGCTCCATCCGCCATGCTGCGCACTCCCAAACGTGCTCCATCCGCCATGCTGCGCACTCCCAAACGTGGTCCATCCGCCATGCTGCGCACTCCCAAACGTGGTCCATCCGCCATGCTGCGCACTCCCAAACATGCTCCATCCGCCATGCTGCGCACTCCCAAACGTGCTCCATCCGCCATGCTGCGCACTCCCCATCGTGCTGCATCCCCCATGCTGCGCACTCCCAAACGTGCTCCATGCTGCACACTCCCAAACGTGCTCCATCCGCCATGCTGCGCACTCCCAAACGTGGTCCATCCGCCATGCTGCGCACTCCCAAACGTGGTCCATCCGCCATGCTGCACACTCCCAAACGTGCTCCATCCGCCATGCTGCGCACTCCCAAACGTGCTCCATCCACCATGCTCCGCACTCCCCATCGTGCTGCATCCCCCATGCTGCGCACTCCCAAACGTGCTCCATCCGCCATGCTGCGCACTCCCAAACGTGCTCCATCCGCCATGCTGCGCACTCCCAAACGTGCTCCATCCGCCATGCTGCGCACTCTCAAACGTGCTCCATCCGCCATGCTGCGCACTCCCAAACGTGCTCCATCCGCCATGCTGCGCACTCCCAAACGTGGTCCATCCGCCATGCTGTGCACTCCCAAACGTGCTCCATCCGCCATGCTGCGCACTCCCAAACGTGCTCCATCCGCCATGCTGCGCACTCCCAAACGTGCTCCATCCGCCATGCTGCGCACTCCCAAATGTGCTCCATCCGCCATGCTGCACACTCCCAAACGTGCTCCATCCCCCATGCTGCGCACCCCCCATCGTGATCCATCCCCCATGCTGCACCAGCATCAGCCTCTACCCGTAGCATCAGCCTCTCTGCCTGCAGCATTAGCCTCTCTCCTCCCAGCATCAGCCTCTCTCATCCCAGCATCAGCCTCTCTGTCCCCAGCATCAGCCTCTCTGTCCCCAGCATCAGCCTCTCTGTCCCCAGCATCAGCCTCTCTGTCCCCAGCATCAGCCTCTCTCATCCCAGCATCAGCCTCTCTCCTCCCAGCATCAGCCTCTCTGTCCCCAGCATCAGCCTCTCTGTCCCCAGCATCAGCCTCTCTGTCCCCAGCATCAGTCTCTCTCCTCCCAGCCTCAGCCTCCCCCAGCATCAGCCTCTCTCCTCCCAGCATCAGCCTCTCTCTTCCCAGCATCAGCCTCTCTCCTCCCAGCCTACCCCAGCCTCAGCCTCCCCCAGCATCAGCCTCTCTCCTCCCAGCATCAGCCTCTCTCCTCCCAGCCTACCCCAGCCTCAGCCTCCCCCAGCATCAGCCTCTCTCCTCCCAGCATCAGCCTTTTCGGTCCCCAGCATCAGCCTCTCTCCTCCCAGCCTACCCCAGCCTCAGCCTCCCCCAGCATCAGCCTCTCTTCTCTCAGCCTCCCCATCCCATCCTTCCCCAGGATCAGCCTCTCTCCTCCCAGCCTCCTCCAGCACGCCGTGCTCCTCTGCCGACACTCACAGATCCGATCGCATACACTCACACACACACACACCCGATCGCATACACTCACACACACCCGATCGCATACACTCACACACACCCGATCGCATACACTCACACACCCGATCGCATACACTCACACACACCCGATCGCATACACTCACACACACACACATTGACGATATTGCACATACGCGCTCATACTCACAACATCCGGAGATACCACATGCTTCTGGCCATGTGATCCTCCGGCAGGTCCTGGAAGCTCACAGTATCGCCGCCGAGAAGCAAGCGATATCCCAGGATCTTGTGAGTGTGTGGATGCGATGTGATGTGTGTGTGAGGTGTGTGTGAGAGTGAGTGTGATCTGATGTGTATGTGTGTGTGTGTGTGCTGTTATGTGTGTCCGTGTGTGTATGTTACGCCGCTGCAGGACCTTGATGCGCTGGTAACTATGCTACGATGGTTACCAGCGTATCTCGTCCCCCGCTCGCACGGGAGCCCACACCAGCATACGCCGGCCAGCCCCAGCAATGCGAGGGTATGTGTCGGCTGGTTTGGCGGCGTACGCTGATGTGGGCTCCCAGGGGTACAGTACTCACCTGGTAGTCGTGGCTCCGTGACCGTGTCAGTTCGGGGAATGCGTGGGGGGGGCGGGGCCAGAGCTAGCGTGCATTGCATGAGGGGGGCGGGGCGTGGCCGAGTTGCCAATGCCTGCAGGGTGCCGGGGCGAGAGGCCAATCTGTGGGGGGGCGGAGCCTGGGCGAGCGGCCGGCCAATCCGTGTGGGGGCGCCGCCTGGGCGAGCGGCCAATCCGTGCGGGGGGGCGGGGCCATGGCGAGCCCAGCGGCCAATCAGCTTTGTGTCACCGTAAGGACACAATTTTGGAGCAAGACAGACAGACAGACAGACAGACAGAATAAGGCAATTATATATATAGATAGGTGAATCACCTTATACATAAGCAATGTAACAGTATAGAAACAACACACACCTGCATGTCCTATGGACGCCCGATTTACCTTTTCATGTTATGAATCCCAGCGTCTGCATATCACAGTGTGATTACGAACTACACGTGCATGCATCTCCTGGCTTCCTGGTTGTCTCCCCCACTTGCGCATGCATCTCCTGGCTTCCTGGTCGTCTCCCCCACTTGCGCATGCATCTCCTGGCTTCCTGGTCGTCTCCCCCACTCGCGCATGCATCTCCTGGCTTCCTGGTCGTCTCCCCCACTTGCGCATGCATCTCCTGGCTTCCTGGTCGTCTCCCCCACTCGCGCATGCATCTCCTGGCTTCCTGGTCGTCTCCCCCACTTGCGCATGCATCTCCTGGCTTCCTGGTCATCTCCCCCACTCGCGCATGCATCTCCTGGCTTCCTGGTCGTCTCCCCCACTCGCGCATGCGCAGTAACAACCAAAACCGCCATGTTGGTACACCCAGTACACCCATAACGCATGCACACTGGGATTCATACAAACGTTAAAAAACTATTCAACGTTTGTATGAATCCCAGTGTGCATTGCTGCCTTCAATATTTTGCTGTCTATTGGAATCGGGTGAGACTGATTATATTATAATGAATATATTTACTGCAGCGGGGAGGTAAAGGATACTGTGTGTACAGTGCCCCATCTATCGCATACACCGTGTATCACACATCACTACCGCCCTCCTCTATCGCATACACCGTGTATCACACATCATTACCGCCCTCCACTATCACATACACCGTGTATTACACATCATTACCACCCTCCACTATCACATACACCGTGTATCAAACATCATTACCGCCCTCCACTATCACATACACCGTGTATCACACATCATTACCGCCCTCCACTATCACATACACCGTGTATTACACATCATTACCGCCCTCCTCTATCACATACACCGTGTATTACACATCATTACCACCCTCCACTATCACATACACCGTGTATCAAACATCATTACCGCCCTCCACTATCACATACACCGTGTATTACACATCATTACCACCCTCCACTATCACATACACCGTGTATCAAACATCATTACCGCCCTCCACTATCACATACACCGTGTATCACACATCATTACCGCCCTCCACTATCACATACACCGTGTATCACACATCATTACCACCCTCCACTATCACATACACCGTGTATCACACATCATTACCACCCTCCACTATCACATACACCGTGTATTACACATCATTACCGCCCTCCTCTATCACATACACCGTGTATTACACATCACTACCGCCCTCCACTATCACATACACGTGTATCACACATCACTACCGCCCTCCTCTATCGCATACACCGTGTATCACACATCACTACCGCCCCCCTCTATCACATACACCGTGTATTACACATCATTACCACCCTCCACTATCACATACACCGTGTATTACACATCATTACCACCCTCCACTATCACATACACCGTGTATTACACATCATTACCGCCCTCCACTATCAAATACACCGTGTATCACACATCATTACCGCCCTCCGCTATCACATACACCGTGTATCACACATCATTACCGCCCTCCGCTATCACATACACCGTGTATCACACATCATTACCGCCCTCCGCTATCACATACACCGTGTATCACACATCATTACCGCTCTCCACTATCACATACACCGTGTATCACACATCATTACCGCCCTCCGCTATCACATACACCGTGTATCACACATCACTACCGCCCTCCACTATCACATACACCGTGTATCACACATCACTACCGCCCTCCACTATCACATACACCGTGTATCACACATCATTACCGCCGTCCACTATCACATACACCGTGTATCACACATCACTACCGCCCTCCTCTATCGCATACACCGTGTATCACACATCACTACCGCCCCCCCTCTATCACATACACCGTGTATTACACATCATTACCGCCCTCTCTATCACATACACCGTGTATCACACATCACTACCGCCCCCCTCTATCACATACACCGTGTATCACACATCACTACCGCCCCCCTCTATCACATACACCGTGTATCACACATCATTACCGCCCTCTCTATCACATACACCGTGTATCACACATCACTACCGCCCTCCTCTATCACATACACCGTGTATCACACATCACTACCGCCCTCCACTATCACATACACCGTGTATCACACATCACTACCGCCCTCCACTATCACATACACCGTGTATCACACATCATTACCGCCCTCCACTATCACATACACCGTGTATCACACATCACTACCGCCCCCCTCTATCACATACACCGTGTATCACACATCACTACCGCCCCCCTCTATCACATACACCGTGTATCACACATCATTACCACCATCCTCTATCACATACACCGTGTATCACACATCATTACCGCCCTCCTCTATCACATACACGTGTATCACACATCACTACCGCCCTCCGCTATCACATACACCGTGTATCACACATCATTACCGCCCTCCTCTATCACATACACGTGTATCACACATCACTACCGCCCTCCACTATCACATACACCGTGTATCACACATCATTACCGCCCTCCACTATCACATACACCGTGTATCACACATCATTACCGCCCCCCTCTATCACATACACCGTGTATCACACATCATTACCGTCCCCCTCTATCACATACACCGTGTATCACACATCATTACCGCCCTCCACTATCACATACACCGTGTATCACACATCATTACCGCCCTCCACTATCACATACACCATGTATCACACATCATTACCGCCCCCCTCTATCACATACACCGTGTATCACACATCATTACCGTCCCCCTCTATCACATACACCGTGTATCACACATCATTACCGCCCTCCACTATCACATACACCGTGTATCACACATCATTACCGCCCTCCACTATCACATACACCGTGTATCACACATCATTACCGCCCTCCACTATCACATACACCGTGTATCACACATCATTACCGCCCTCCTCTATCACATACACCGTGTATCACACATCACTACCGCCCTCCACTATCACATACACAGTGTATCACACATCATTACCACCATCCTCTATCACATACACCGTGTATCACACATCATTACCGTCCCCCTCTATCACATACACCGTGTATCACACATCATTATCACCCTCCACTATCACATACACCGTGTATCACACATCATTACCGCCCTCCTCTATCGCATACACCGTGTATCACACATCACTACCGCTCTCCACTATCACATACACCGTGTATCACACATCATTACCGCCCTCCTCTATCGCATACACCGTGTATCACACATCACTACCACCCTCCGCTATCACATACACCGTGTATCACACATCATTACCTCCCCCCTCTATCACATACACAGTGTATCACACATCATTACCGCCCTCCACTATCACATACATCGTGTATCACACATCACTACCGCCCCCCCTCTATCACATACACCGTGTATCACACATCATTACCGCCCTCCTCTATCACATACACCGTGTATCACACATCATTACCGCCCCCCTCTATCACATACACCGTGTATCACACATCACTACCGCCCTCCTCTATCACATACACCGTGTATCACACATCATTACCGCCCCCCCTCTATCACATACACCGTGTATCACACATCATTACCGCCCTCCTCTATCACATACACCATGTATCACACATCATTACCGCCCTCCTCTATCACATACACCGTGTATCACACATCATTACCGCTCTCCACTATCACATACACCGTGTATCACACATCATTACCGCCCTCCACTATCACATACACCATGTATCACACATCATTACCACCCCCCTCTATCACATACACCGTGTATCACACATCATTACCGCTCTCCACTATCACATACACCGTGTACCACACATCATTACCACCCCCCTCTATCACATACACCGTGTATCACACATCATTACCGCCCCCCTCTATCACATACACCGTGTATCACACATCACTACCGCCCTCCTCTATCACATACACCGTGTATCACACATCACTACCGCCCCCCCTCTATCACATACACCGTGTATCACACATCACTACCGCCCCCCTCTATCACATACACCGTGTATCACACATCATTACCGCCCCCCCTCTATCACATACACCGTGTATCACACATCATTACCGCCCTCCTCTATCACATACACCGTGTATCACACATCATTACCGCCCTCCTCTATCACATACACCGTGTATCACACATCATAACCGCCCTCCACTATCACATACACCATGTATCACACATCATTACCGCCCTCCACTATCACATACACCATGTATCACACATCATTACCGCCCTCCACTATCACATACACCGTGTATCACACATCATTACCGCCCTCCACTATCACATACACCGTGTATCACACATCATTACCGCCCTCCACTATCACATACACCGTGTATCACACATCATTACCGCCCTCCTCTATCACATACACCGTGTATCACACATCACATACCCCGTGTATCACACATCATTACCGCCCTCCGCTATCACATACACCGTGTATCACACATCATTACCGCCCTCCTCTATCACATACACCGTGTATCACACATCATTACCGCCCTCCACTATCACATACACCATGTATCACACATCATTACCGCCCTCCTCTATCACATACACCGTGTATCACACATCATTACCGCCCTCCACTATCACATACACCGTGTATCACACATCATTACCGCCCTCCACTATCACATACACCGTGTATCACACATCATTACCGCCCTCCACTATCACATACACCATGTATCACACATCATTACCGCCCTCCTCTATCACATACACCGTGTATCACACATCATTACCGTCCATCACTGAGATCCACTTGCTGCCAGGAAAGAAATTCTGTGCTTGATAATTTCTGACACTGCTGAGGTAAAATGAAAGCAGAGCTGTGATTGGTTGCTATGGACAATTGTTACGGTTGCTGCGAGCACTGGAGACTATGTCCAGATTTCTTGTTACTGCACATGTGCGAGCGCTGGAGACTAAGTCCAGATTTCTTGCTACTGCACATGTGCGAGCGCCGGAGACTAAGTCCAATCTTGGAGCCATTGCACATGTGCGGGTGACATCATCGCTGACACGAGGTCACATGTCTCTGACACCTTCTATGCCGATTGGTCGCTGGTCATGTGCTTGTGACGTCTTGCTCGGTGATAGGCCAGCATGACGTCACTCCTGTCGTTCTGGCAGCGGATTGGCTCTGGTGTCCTCCATCTTGGATGAGGCACAGAGTCTATATAAGACCCTGACACACGCCGCATGGTGCTCAGTCCTCTTGGTTCATGCATATGAGTAGACGCTCTGTGCGCGTTCCTCTAGGCATTCCTCTGTCTATGCTAGGTGAGCGCTACCGGCAGGGTAGCGTTCTTATACCTTACAGCTTCGGCTGTTGTCCGTATCCTTACCTCTTAGGGGAGCGGACATAGGCAGGTGCCTGAGGCACATGGTCTGGCTGGGCCTTGTGATTCTACTCGTAGGTGGACGTTGCCGCTAGGGTAACGTTCCTTATACTGCGTCTGGCAGTTGTTCGTATCCTCGCACACTAGGGGAGCGAACAGAGGTAGGAGCTTTGTGCGGCTTACGCTGCTGTTCGTCTCTTTTGCACCACTAGAAGAGCGGACCTAGGCAGGTACCATATCTAGTGGTTCGTGTCCTCGCACACTAGTGGAGCGAACGCAGGTAGGAGCTTTGTGCGGCTTACGCTGCTGTTCGTCTCTTTTGCACCACTAGAAGAGCGGACCTAGGTAGGTGCCATTTCGCACACATTGCCTTTGTCTCTGTGATTATTAACAGAGATCATTCCACACACCCTCCAAGTAAGGGAGGAATTGCTTTACTTACTTATTATATCCTTCTGTGAGTTAACAGAGGTATTGCACTCTGCCATAGTCTGCAGCAAAGTCTTTGCACGGTGGACCCTGACTGTCTGATACTCCTTTCGGTTATTATCAGACAGCCCCCCGTAACATTAGGACTGAGCCAAGGGTCTGGCAGTTATGGCAGAATATCAGCAGTTACACCGTTACATACAAGTACTTGAGTCACGGCTCAAGAGTATAGAGGATAAACCTCAGACCATGGTGACATCTGCACATGATCCTCGACTTGCTCTGCCAAACAGATATTCTGGCGATGCCAGATCATGTCGTGGTTTCATTAGTCAGTGTCAGATACACCTAGAGGTCAACTCTTCTCGCTTCTCTACGGAGAGGTCCAGAGTAGGCTTTATCATCTCCTTACTTCAGGACAAAGCCTTAGAATGGGCGACTCCCCTATGGGAGCGCTCTGATGTGGTTACTCTGAGACATCAAGACTTTCTTGATGCTCTTAAGGCGGTATTCATGGGTCCGCAGGTTACCCATGATGCGGCCCTGAGACTGTTAGATCTATCTCAGGGTTCGTTATCCACTAGTTCTTATGCCATTGCTTTTCGAACTCTGGTGGCAGAACTAGATTGGCCAGAGAAGGTGTTGATTCCTATCTTCTGGAGAGGGTTGGCAGGCTATGTCAAGGATGCCCTTGCTACTCGTGAGGTCCCTTCTTCTCTGGAGGACTTGATCACAGTAGCAACGAGGATCGATGTACGCCATAAGGAACGTAGACTCGAGGTCTCTTCCTCACGCCCTAAGCATCGGGCTATTCCAGTTGTTGAGGGCCCACTACCATCTTCCTCAGCATCTGAAACATCTCCCACTCCTATGGAGTTAGGTCATACGTTCTCCAGACTACGCAAGTCTGGTCCTCCTATATGTTACGTATGTCGTCAGGCTGGGCACTATGCCAACAAGTGTCCTAGTCGTCAGGGAAACTCCCTGGCCTAGTAACCATTAGAGGGGGGTTACTAGAGACGTCTTCTGCACCCTCTAAGTGTTGTATCCCAGGTCAGCTCTCGTTATCTGAGAATACATGGCCTATTATGGCTTTTGTGGATTCCGGAGCTGACGGGATTTTTGTGTCCTCAGGATTTGTAAAGGGACACAATATTCCCTCTATCATGTTAGAGGCGCCTATTCCTGTCCGTGTTGTTAATGGAACTATGTTGTCTGACTCCATTACATTGAGGACAGTTCCCTTGCGCCTTTCCCTGTCTCAGGGTCACATAGAGGAGATTTCTTTTCTTGTTTTGCCTGAGGGTATAGACGACATCCTTCTGGGTCTTCCATGGCTTCGGACTCATGCTCCTCACATTGACTGGGAGTCTGACAGCATTATTAGTTGGGGTTCGAAATGTCAGTCCCGATGTCTTCCCTTACCACCTAAGGTCGTTGCGGTTGCATCAACTGATCTCTCTCCCATACCTACACCCTATTTGGATTTCGCTGACGTGTTCTCCAAACAGGGTGCTGAGGTTCTTCCACCCCATAGGCCGTATGACTGTGCCATAGACCTTATCCCAGGTTCGGTTCCACCTAAAGGCAGGGTTTACCCCCTGTCGATACCTGAGTCGGAGGCCATGTCGACCTATATAAGAGAGAGTTTAGAGAAGGGGTTCATTCGTAAGTCTGTCTCTCCCGCGGGAGCAGGGTTTTTCTTTGTTCGGAAGAAAGAGGGTGATTTGCGTCCCTGCATAGATTACAGGGGTCTCAACGCAATCACAATAAAGAACAAATACCCATTACCTTTAATTTCGGAGCTCTTTGACAGACTGAGAGGAGCTCAAGTTTTTACGAAGTTGGATCTGCGGGGTGCGTATAACTTGGTACGAATTCGAAAGGGTGACGAATGGAAGACCGCTTTTAACACCCGAGACGGTCACTATGAATACCTCGTCATGCCTTTTGGGTTATGTAATGCACCCGCAGTATTTCAGGACTTCGTAAACGATGTGTTCAGGGATTTACTGTTATCCTCAGTAGTGGTGTATCTGGACGACATCCTGATTTTTTCTCCTGATCTGGAGACTCATCGTCAGGATGTCGTTCGTGTCCTTTCCCGTTTAAGGGAGCACTCATTGTTTGCTAAACTCGAGAAATGTGTATTCGAGCAGTCCTCATTGCCTTTTTTGGGTTACATTATCTCACAAGAGGGTCTGGCTATGGATCCTGCGAAGCTCTCTGCTGTCCTGCAATGGTCCGAACCTCATTCCTTGAAGGCGGTGCAACGCTTCTTAGGATTCATAAATTATTACAGGCAGTTCATACCCCATTTTTCTACTTTGGTGGCCCCTTTGGTGGCCTTGACTAGGAAAGGTGCTAATCCCAAAGCCTGGTCTACTGAGACATCTCAGGCTTTTGAGGCAGTAAAAAGACACTTTTCAACTGCTTCCGTTCTTCAAAGACCCGATGAGAATAAGCCCTTCCTCTTAGAGGTTGATGCCTCTTCAGTGGGTGCTGGTGCGGTCTTGTATCAAAAGAACAGTGCAGGTAGAAAAAGGCCGTGTTTCTTCTTTGCTAAAACCTTTTCACCGGCAGAGAGAAACTATACCATTGGGGATAGGGAACTGCTCGCCTTGAGATTAGCCTTTGAGGAGTGGCGTCACTTGCTGGAAGGAGCGAAACATCCTTTCCAGGTCTATACAGACCATAAGAATCTGACGTACTTACAAACCGCTCAGCGTCTGAATCCTCGCCAAGCCCGCTGGTCCTTGTTTTTCTCCCGCTTTCACTTCTCCATCAACTATCTGTCTGGGAGTAAGAATAACAAGGCAGACGCCCTGTCTCGCTCTATGCTTTCTACCCAGGAAGAGATTGACGAACCTCGTCTTATCCTTCCCTCCAGGGTTTTTCATACGCTCTCCCCTGTGACGTTAGACCAAATCCCACCGGGCAAGACCTTTGTTCCGCCTGATCGACAGAATGATATACTGTCATGGGCCCACACCTCAAAGGTGGGTGGGCATTTTGGTATTAGGCGGACACGAGAGTTACTGGAGAGGTGGTATTGGTGGCCACACTTAGCCAGCCACGTCAAGAGATATGTCGGTTCCTGCTACTCGTGTGCTCGCAACCGTCCATTACGGCAGAGACCGGCTGGGCTCTTGCATCCTTTACCAGTGCCAGATAGACCATGGGAGGTGGTAGGCATGGACTTTGTGGGTGATCTTCCATGTTCACAGGGACATAGATTTGTGTGGGTCATTACGGACCATTTCTCCCGGATGGTTCATCTCGTACCGTTATCGAGAATCCCATCTTCCAGGGTACTAGCCAAACTATTCCTCAAGCATGTCTTTAGGCTTCACGGGATGCCAGATCGTATCATTTGTGATAGAGGCCCGCAATTTACTTCCCGTTTCTGGCGAGATCTTTGTAGCCTTCTGCAAATTGAGTTGAATCTCTCTTCGGCATACCATCCGGAGACTAATGGTTTGGTTGAACGTACCAATCAATCTATGATTATATACCTTCGACACTTTGTTGCTGAGAACCACGATAACTGGTCCTCCCTCCTACCCTGGGCAGAATTTGCCCTTAACAATTCGCTGGCTGAGGCCACTGGGCAGACACCGTTCGTACTCAATAATGGGCAACACCCTAGGGTACCGGTACCGTTTCCCGCTGCTGCACCTCCTCCTCTTGTGGCCGACTGGGCAACTAATGCCAGAGAGGTTTGGGATCGGACTCAAGAGTCGATCCAAGCAGCTAAGGACCGTATGAAGACGGTGTCCGATCGGTTTCGTCGCCCGGCTCCTGTCTTTTCTCCAGGGGACTTTGTGTGGCTCTCTGCAAAACACGTGAGACTTAGAGTGAGCTCTGTCAAATTTGCTCCTCGCTTCCTGGGTCCTTATGAGGTTCTTCGACAGGTAAATCCTGTAGTCTATCAATTGAAGTTACCTGTCCATCTTAGGATTCATGACAAATTCCATGTCTCACTGCTAAAGCCGGCTATTTTACCTCACGCTCGTGAAGTGCACTCTCCTGCCTCTGATTCCTCTCGCTCTAGCTATGAGGTACGAGCCATAGTTGGTTCTAAGATGGTTAGAGGGCGCAGGTTCTTCTTGATAGATTGGGAGGGCTATGGCCCGGAACATCGCTCTTGGGAGCCTGAGGAGGCTGTCCATGCTCCCGACTTAGTTGCCGATTACCTGCGTCGCTGGGAGGGGGGCCCTTGAGGGGGAGGTACTGTTACGGTTGCTGCGAGCACTGGAGACTATGTCCAGATTTCTTGCTACTGCACATGTGCGAGCGCTGGAGACTAAGTCCAGATTTCTTGCTACTGCACATGTGCGAGCGCCGGAGACTAAGTCCAATCTTGGAGCCATTGCACATGTGCGGGTGACATCATCGCTGACACGAGGTCACATGTCTCTGACACCCTCTATGCCGTTTGGTCGCTGGTCATGTGCTTGTGACGTCTTGCTCGGTGATAGGCCAGCATGACGTCACTCCTGTCGTTCTGGCAGCGGATTGGCTCTGGTGTCCTCCATCTTGGATGAGGCACAGAGTCTATATAAGACCCTGACACACGCCGCATGGTGCTCAGTCCTCTTGGTTCATGCATATGAGTAGACGCTCTGTGCGCGTTCCTCTAGGCATTCCTCTGTCTATGCTAGGTGAGCGCTACCGGCAGGGTAGCGTTCTTATACCTTACAGCTTCGGCTGCTGTCCGTATCCTTACCTCTTAGGGGAGCGGACATAGGCAGGTGCCTGAGGCACATGGTCTGGCTGGGCCTTGTGATTCTACTCGTAGGTGGACGTTGCCGCTAGGGTAACGTTCCTTATACTGCGTCTGGCAGTTGTTCGTATCCTCGCACACTAGGGGAGCGAACAGAGGTAGGAGCTTTGTGCGGCTTACGCTGCTGTTCGTCTCTTTTGCACCACTAGAAGAGCGGACCTAGGCAGGTGCCATATCTAGTGGTTCGTGTCCTCGCACACTAGTGGAGCGAACGCAGGTAGGAGCTTTGTGCGGCTTACGCTGCTGTTCGTCTCTTTTGCACCACTAGAAGAGCGGACCTAGGTAGGTGCCATTTCGCACACATTGCCTTTGTCTCTGTGATTATTAACAGAGATCATTCCACACACCCTCCAAGTAAGGGAGGAATTGCTTTACTTACTTATTATATCCTTCTGTGAGTTAACAGAGGTATTGCACTCTGCCATAGTCTGCAGCAAAGTCTTTGCACGGTGGACCCTGACTGTCTGATACTCCTTTCGGTTATTATCAGACAGCCCCCCGTAACAACAATAAAGACTCTCCTGTACAAACCACACAATGAAGCCGGGGCTTTTCTAGATGGACTAGATGTGTGTACAGTGCCCTCTCTATCACATACACCGTGTATCACACATCACTACCGCTTTCCTCTATCACATACACCGTGTATCACACATCATTACCGCCCTCTCTATCACATACACCGTGTATCACACATCACCACCACCCTCCACTATCACATACACCGTGTATCACACATCATTACCGCCCTCCACTATCACATACACTGTGTATCACACATCATTACCACCCTCCTCTATCGCATACACCGTGTATCACACATCACTACCGCCCTCCACTATCACATACACCGTGTATCACACATCATTACCGCCCTCCTCTATCGCATACACCGTGTATCACACATCACTACCGCCCTCCACTATCACATACACTGTGTATCACACATCATTACCGCCCTCCTCTATCACATACACCGTGTATCACACATCACTACCGCTCTCCACTATCACATACACCGTGTATCACACATCATTACCGCCCTCTCTATCACATACACCGTGTATCACACATCACCACCGCCCTCCACTATCACATACACCGTGTATCACACATCATTACCGCCCTCCACTATCACATACACTGTGTATCACACATCATTACCACCCTCCTCTATCGCATACACCGTGTATCACACATCACTACCGCCCTCCACTATCACATACACCGTGTATCACACATCATTACCGCCCTCCTCTATCGCATACACCGTGTATCACACATCACTACCGCCCTCCACTATCACATACACTGTGTATCACACATCATTACCGCCCTCCTCTATCACATACACCGTGTATCACACATCACTACTGCCCTCCACTATCACATACACCGTGTATCACACATCATTACCGCCCTCCTCTATCACATACACCGTGTATCACACATCATTACCGCCCTCCGCTATCACATACACCGTGTATCACACATCACTACCGCCCCCCTCTATCACATACACCGTGTATCACACATTACCGCCCTCCGCTATCACATACACCGTGTATCACACATCACTACCGCCCTCCACTATCACATACACCGTGTATCACACATCACTACCGCCCTCCACTATCGCATACACCGTGTATCACACATCATTACCGCCCTCCTCTATCGCATACACCGTGTATCACACATCATTACCGCCCTCCTCTATCGCATACACCGTGTATCACACATCACTACCGCCCTCCTCTATCACATACACCGTGTATCACACATCATTACCGCCCTCCGCTATCACATACACCGTGTATCACACATCATTACCGCCCTCTACTATCACATACACCGTGTATCACACATCATTACCGCCCTCCACTATCACATACACCATGTATCACACATCATTACCGCCCTCCACTATCACATACACCGTGTATCACACATCATTACCACCCTCCACTATCACATACACCGTGTATCACACATCATTACCGCCCTCCACTATCACATACACCGTGTATCACACATCATTACCGCCCTCCACTATCACATACACCGTGTATCACACATCATTACCGCCCTCCACTATCACATACAACGTGTATCACACACATCACTACCGCCCTCCACTATCACATACACCGTGTATCACACATCACTACCGCCCTCCACTATCACATACACTGTGTATCACACATCACTACTGCCCTCCACTATCACATACACCGTGTATCACACATCATTACCGCCCTCCTCTATCACATACACCGTGTATCACACATCACTACCGCACCCCTCTATCACATACACCGTGTATCACACATCACTACCGCCCTCCTCTATCACATACACCGTGTATCACACATCATTACCGCCCTCCACTATCACATACACCATGTATCACACATCATTACCGCCCTCCACTATCACATACACCGTGTATCACACATCATTACCGCCCTCCACTATCACATACACCGTGTATCACACATCACTACCGCCCCCCTCTATCACATACACCGTGTATCACACATCACTACCGCCCTCCTCTATCACATACACCGTGTATCACACATCATTACCGCCCTCCTCTATCACATACACCGTGTATCACACATCACTACCGCCCCCCTCTATCACATACACCGTGTATCACACATCATTACCGCCCCCCTCTATCACATACACCGTGTATCACACATCACTACCGCCCTCCACTATCACATACACAGTGTATCACACATCATTACCACCATCCTCTATCACATACACCGTGTATCACACATCACTACCGCCCCCCTCTATCACATTCACCGTGTATCACACATCACTACCGCCCTCCTCTATCACATACACCGTGTATCACACATCATTACCACCCTCTATCACATACACCGTGTATCACACATCACTACCGCCCCCCTCTATCACATACACCGTGTATCACACATCACTACCGCCCCCCTCTATCACATACACCGTGTATCACACATCATTACTGCCCCCCTCTATCACATACACCGTGTATCACACATCACTACCGCCCTCCACTATCACATACACCGTGTATCACACATCATTACCACCATCCTCTATCACATACACTGTGTATCACACATCACTACCGCTCTCCACTATCACATACACCGTGTATCACACATCATTACCACCCCCCTCTATCACATACACCGTGTATCACACATCATTACCGCCCCCCTCTATCACATACACCGTGTATCACACATCACTACCGCCCTCCACTATCACATACATCGTGTATCACACATCACTACCGCCCCCCTCTATCACATACACCGTGTATCACACATCATTAGTGCCCTCCACTATCACATACACCGTGTATCACACATCATTACCGCCCTCCTCTATCACATACACTGTGTATCACACATCATTACCGCCCTCCACTATCACATACACCGTGTATCACACATCACTACCGCCCTCCACTATCACATACACCGTGTATCACACATCATTACCGCCCCCCCTCTATCACATACACTGTGTATCACACATCATTACCGCCCTCCACTATCACATACACCGTGTATCACACATCACTACCGCCCTCCACTATCACATACACCATGTATCACACATCATTAGGCTACTTTCACACATCCGGTTTGAGCAGTGCGGCTCAATCCGGCTGTGAAAACTATGCAACGGATGCAGCGAAAACACCACATCCTTTGCATACGTTTTTACATGCGGCCCGTCCGTTTTTTTCCGGTTGCGGCATGCTACTGAGCATGCGCAGTGGAAAAAACCGCATGCGGCGACCGGACGTGTTTTTTTCCGCATCGCGCCGCATCCGGCCTCCATAGGTATGCATTGAAAAATGTGCCGCAGCGGCCGGATGCGGCGCGATGCGGTGTTTTTTGCCGGAGCAAAAAACGTTGCAGGGAACGTTCGATCCGGCCGCGGCATCGGCTAAATCTGCCGCATGCGGCAAAAACCGGACCGAACGCAAGCCCATGCGGCACAATACGGCACTAATGTAAGTCTATGCAAAAAAAAACCGCAACCGGCGTAAAAAAAACGGTTGCGGTTTTTCTGCAGAACGCCGTATTGTGCCGCAGAGCAAAAACCGGATGTGTGAAAGTAGTCTTACCGTCCATCACTGAGATCCACTTGCTGCCAGGAAAGAAATTCTGTGCTTGATAATTTCTGACACTGTTGAGGTAAAATGAAAGCAGAGCTGTGATTGGTTGCTATGGACAATAAAGACTCTCCTGTACAAACCACACAATGAAGCCGGGGCTTTTCTAGATGGACTAGATGTGTGTACAGTGCCCCCTCTATCACATACACCGTGTATCACACATCATTACCGCCCCCCTCTATCACATACACCGTGTATCACACATCATTACCGCCCTCCACTATCACATACACGTGTATCACACATCACTACCGCCCTCCACTATCACATACACCGTGTATCACACATCACTACCGCCCTCCACTATCACATACACCGTGTATCACACATCATTACCTCCCCCCTCTATCACATACACCGTGTATCACACATCACTACCGCCCTCCACTATCACATACACCGTGTATCACACATCATTACCGCCCTCTCTATCACATACACCGTGTATCACACATCATTACCGCCCTCTCTATCACATACACCGTGTATCACACATCATTACCGCCCTCCACTATCACATACACGTGTATCACACATCACTACCGCCCTCCACTATCACATACACCGTGTATCACACATCACTACCGCCCTCCACTATCACATACACCGTGTATCACACATCATTACCTCCCCCCTCTATCACATACACCGTGTATCACACATCACTACCGCCCTCCACTATCACATACACCGTGTATCACACATCATTACCGCCCTCTCTATCACATACACCATGTATCACACATCACTACCGCCCTCCACTATCACATACACCATGTATCACACATCACTACCGCCCTCCACTATCACATACACGTGTATCACACATCACTACCGCCCTCCACTATCACATACACCGTGTATCACACATCATTACCGCCCTCCACTATCACATACACCGTGTATCACACATCACTACCGCCCTCCACTATCACATACACCGTGTATCACACATCACTACCACCCTCCGCTATCACATACACGTGTATCACACATCACTACCGCCCCCCTCTATCACATACACCGTGTATCACACATCACTGCCGCCCCCCTCTATCACATACACCGTGTATCACACATCACTACCGCCCTCCACTATCACATACACCGTGTATCACACATCACTACCGCCCTCCACTATCACATACACCGTGTATCACACATCATTATCACCCTCCACTATCACATACACCGTGTATCACACATCATTACCGCCCTCCTCTATCACATACACCATGTATCACACATCATTACCGCTTTCCTCTATCACATACACCGTGTATCACACATCATTACCGTCCATCACTGAGATCCACTTGCTGCCAGGAAAGAAATTCTGTGCTTGATAATTTCTGACACTGCTGAGGTAAAATGAAAGCAGAGCTGTGATTGGTTGCTATGGACAATAAAGACTCTCCTGTACAAACCACACAATGAAGCCGGGGCTTTTCTAGATGGACTAGATGTGTGTACAGTGCCCTCTCTATCACATACACCGTGTATCACACATCACTACCGCCCTCCACTATCACATACACCGTGTATCACACATCACTACCGCCCTCCACTATCACATACACCGTGTATCACACATCATTACCGCCCCCCTCTATCACATACACCGTGTATCACACATCATTACCGCCCTCCACTATCACATACACCGTGTATCACACATCATTACCGCCCTCCACTATCACATACACCGTGTATCACACATCATTACCGCCCTCCACTATTACATACACCGTGTATCACACATCATTACCTCCCCTCTCTATCACATACACCGTGTATCACACATCACTACCGCCCTCCACTATCACATACACCGTGTATCACACATCATTACCGCCCTCCACTATCACATACACCGTGTATCACACATCATTACCGCCCCCCTCTATCACATACACCGTGTATCACACATCATTACCGCCCCCCCTCTATCACATACACCGTGTATCACACATCATTACCGCCCTCCTCTATCGCATACACCGTGTATCACACATCATTACCGCTCTCCACTATCACATACACGTGTATCACACATCACTACCGCCCCCCTCTATCACATACACCGTGTATCACACATCATTACCGCCCTCCACTATCACATACACCGTGTATCACACATCATTACCGCCCTCCACTATCACATACACCGTGTATCACACATCACTACCGCCCTCCACTATCACATACACCGTGTATCACACATCACTACCACCCTCCGCTATCACATACACGTGTATCACACATCACTACCGCCCCCCTCTATCACATACACCGTGTATCACACATCACTACCGCCCCCCTCTATCACATACACCGTGTAGCACACATCATTACCACCCTCCACTATCACATACACGTGTATCACACATCACTACCGCCCCCCTCTATCACATACACCGTGTATCACACATCATTACCGCCCTCCACTATCACATACACCGTGTATCACACATCATTACCGCCCTCCACTATCACATACACCGTGTATCACACATCACCACCGCCCCCCTCTATCACATACACCGTGTATCACACATCATTACCGCCCTCCACTATCACATACACCGTGTATCACACATCACTACCGCCCCCCTCTATCACATACACCGTGTATCACACATCACTACCGCCCCCCTCTATCACATACACCGTGTATCACACATCACTACCGCCCCCCTCTATCACATACACCGTGTATCACACATCATTACCACCATCCACTATCACATACACCATGTATCACACATCACTACCGCCCTCCACTATCACATACACTGTGTATCACACATCACCACCGCCCTCCGCTATCACATACACCGTGTATCACACATCATTACCACCATCCTCTATCACATACACCGTGTATCACACATCATTACCGCCCTCCTCTATCACATACACCGTGTATCACACATCATTTCCGCCCTCCTTTATCACATACACCGTGTATCACACATCATTACCGCCCTCCACTATCACATACACGTGTATCACACATCATTACCACCCTCCACTATCACATACACCGTGTATCACACATCATTACCGCCCTCCTCTATCACATACACCATGTATCACACATCATTACCGCTTTCCTCTATCACATACACCATGTATCACACATCACTACCGCCCTCCACTATCACATACACCGTGTATCACACATCATTACCGCCCTCCACTATCACATACACTGTGTATCACACATCATTACCGCTTTCCTCTATCACATACACCATGTATCACACATCATTACCGCTTTCCTCTATCACATACACCATGTATCACACATCATTACCGCCCTCCACTATCACATACACCGTGTATCACACATCATTACCGCTTTCCTCTATCACATACACCATGTATCACACATCATTACCGCTTTCCTCTATCACATACACCATGTATCACACATCATTACCGCTTTCCTCTATCACATACACCGTGTATCACACATCATTACCGCTTTCCTCTATCACATACATCGTGTATCACACATCATTACCGCTTTCCTCTATCACATACATCGTGTATCACACATCATTACCGCCCTCCACTATCACATACACCATGTATCACACATCATTACCGCCCCCCTCTATCACATACACCGTGTATCACACATCATTACCGCCCTCCTCTATCACATACACCATGTATCACACATCATTACCGCCCTCCTCTATCACATACACCATGTATCACACATCATTACCGCTTTCCTCTATCACATACACCATGTATCACACATCATTACCGCTTTCCTCTATCACATACACCGTGTATCACACATCATTACCGCCCTCCACTATCACATACACCGTGTATCACACATCATTACCGCTTTCCTCTATCACATACACCATGTATCACACATCATTACCGCTTTCCTCTATCACATACACCGTGTATCACACATCATTACCGCCCTCCACTATCACATACACCGTGTATCACACATCATTACCGCCCTCCTCTATCACATACACCATGTATCACACATCACTACCGCCCTCCTCTATCACATACACCGTGTATCACACATCATTACCGCCCTCCACTATCACATACACCGTGTATCACACATCATTACCGCCCTCCTCTATCACATACACCATGTATCACACATCATTACCACCCTCCTCTATCACATACACCATGTATCACACATCATTACCGCTTTCCTCTATCACATACACCATGTATCACACATCATTACCGCCCTCCACTATCACATACACCGTGTATCACACATCACTACCGCCCTCCACTATCACATACACCGTGTATCACACATCATTACCGCCCTCCACTATCACATACACCGTGTATCACACATCACTACCGCCCTCCACTATCACATACACCGTGTATCACACATCATTACCGCCCTCCACTATCACATACACCGTGTATCACACATCACTACCGCCCTCCACTATCACATACACAGTGTATCACACATCATTACCACCCTCCACTATCACATACACCGTGTATCACACATCATTACCGCTTTCCACTATCACATACACCGTGTATCACACATCACTACCGCCCTCCACTATCACATACACCATGTATCACACATCATTACCGCTTTCCACTATCACATACACCATGTATCACACATCACTACCGCCCTCCACTATCACATACACCGTGTATCACACATCACTACCGCCCTCCACTATCACATACACAGTGTATCACACATCATTACCGCCCTCCACTATCACATACACCATGTATCACACATCATTACCGCTTTCCACTATCACATACACCGTGTATCACACATCACTACCGCCCTCCACTATCACATACACCGTGTATCACACATCATTACCGCCCTCCACTATCACATACACCGTGTATCACACATCACTACCGCCCTCCACTATCACATACACCGTGTATCACACATCATTACCGCCCTCCACTATCACATACACCATGTATCACACATCATTACCGCTTTCCTCTATCACATACACCGTGTATCACACATCATTACCGCCCTCCACTATCACATACACAGTGTATCACACATCATTACCACCATCCTCTATCACATACACCGTGTATCACACATCATTACCGCCCTCCACTATCACATACACAGTGTATCACACATCATTACCGTCCCCCTCTATCACATACACCGTGTATCACACATCATTATCACCCTCCACTATCACATACACCGTGTATCACACATCATTACCGCCCTCCTCTATCACATACACCATGTATCACACATCATTACCGCTTTCCTCTATCACATACACCGTGTATCACACATCATTACCGCCCTCCTCTATCACATACACCATGTATCACACATCATTACCGCCCTCCTCTATCACATACACCGTGTATCACACATCATTACCACCATCCTCTATCACATACACCGTGTATCACACATCATTACCGCCCTCCACTATCACATACACAGTGTATCACACATCATTACCGCCCTCCACTATCACATACACCGTGTATCACACATCATTACCGCCCTCCTCTATCACATACACCATGTATCACACATCATTACCGCCCTCCACTATCACATACACCGTGTATCACACATCATTACCGCCCTCCTCTATCACATACACCATGTATCACACATCATTACCGCCCTCCTCTATCACATACACCGTGTATCACACATCATTACCGCCCTCCTCTATCACATACACCGTGTATCACACATCATTACCGCCCTCCTCTATCACATACACCATGTATCACACATCATTACCGCCCTCCTCTATCACATACACCATGTATCACACATCATTACCGCCCTCCACTATCACATACACCGTGTATCACACATCACTACCGCCCTCCACTATCACATACACTGTGTATCACACATCATTACCGCCCTCCTCTATCACATACACCGTGTATCACACATCATTACCGCCCTCCACTATCACATACACCGTGTATTACACATCATTACCGCCCTCCACTATCACATACACCGTGTATTACACATCATTACCACCCTCCTCTATCACATACACCGTGTATCACACATCACTACCGCCCCCCTCTATCACATACACCATGTATCACACATCATTACCGCCCTCCACTATCACATACACCGTGTATCACACATCATTACCGCCCTCCACTATCACATACACTGTGTATCACACATCATTACCGCCCTCCACTATCACATACACCGTGTATCACACATCATTACCGCCCTCCTCTATCACATACACCATGTATCACACATCATTACCGCCCTCCTCTATCACATACACCGTGTATCACACATCATTACCGCCCTCCACTATCACATACACCGTGTATCACACATCATTACCGCCCTCCTCTATCACATACACCATGTATCACACATCATTACCGCCCTCCTCTATCACATACACCGTGTATCACACATCATTACCGCCCTCCTCTATCACATACACCGTGTATCACACATCATTACCGCCCTCCACTATCACATACACCGTGTATCACACATCATTACCGCCCTCCTCTATCACATACACCATGTATCACACATCATTACCGCCCTCCTCTATCACATACACCGTGTATCACACATCATTACCGTCCATCACTGAGATCCACTTGCTGCCAGGAAAGAAATTCTGTGCTTGATAATTTCTGACACTGCTGAGGTAAAATGAAAGCAGAGCTGTGATTGGTTGCTATGGACAATAAAGACTCTCCTGTACAAACCACACAATGAAGCCGGGGCTTTTCTAGATGGACATATTATCCACGCCCTCCACACTGTTTTGCCCCCCGTGTTCTGCAACTGGCCCCCGTGCTCTGTACTTGCCCTCCGTGCTCTACAAATGTCCCCCATGCTCTGTACCTGTGCCCTGTACCTGCCCCCTTTACTCTGTACCTGCCTCCTGGGCTCTGTAGCTTCCCCCTGTATCCTGCCCTTTACTCTGTATCTGCCCCCTGTACCTTCCCCCGTTCCCTGCAACTGCCCCCCGCCGTGCTCTGTAACTGTCCCCCGTGCTCTCAACTGCCCCAGTGCTCTGCAAATGCCCCCCATTCTCTGTACCTGTCCCTGTGCTGTGTACCTACCCCTCTGCTCTGTACCTACCCCTGTCCCCTGTATCCTGCCTTTTACTCTGTACCTGCCCCCCTGCGCGCTGCAACTGACCCCCCCGTGCCCTGCAACTGCCCCTCGTGCTCTGTACTTGCCCCCCGTGCTCTACAACTATCCCTCATGCTCTGTATCTGCCCCCTGGGCTCTGTACTGTGCTCTACAACTGTCCCCCATGCTCTGTACCTGTGCCCTGTACTTGCCCCCTTTACTCTGTACCTGCCTCCTGGGCTCTGTAGCTTCCCCCTGTATCCTGCCCTTTACTCTGTATCTGCCCCCGTTCCATGCAACTGCTTCCCCCGTGCTCTGCAACTGCCCCTGTGCTCTGTACCTGTCCCTGTGCTGTGTACCTGCCCCTCTGCTCTGTACCTACCCCCTGTATCCTGCCTTTTACTTTGCAACTGTCCCCCTGCGCTCTGCAACTGCCCCCCTGCGCTGTGCACCTGCCCCCCTGCGCTGTGCACCTGCCCCCCCGTGTTCTGCACCTGCCCCCCTGTGTTCTGCACCTGCCTCCCCGTGCTCTGCAACTGCCCCCCGTGCCCTGTACCTGCCCCCTGTGCTCTGTACCTACCCCCTGTATCCTACCCCTTACTCTGTACCTGCCCCCTGGCCTCTGTATCCTGCCCCCTGTACTCTGTACCTGCCCCCTGTACTCTCTACCTGCCCTCTGCGCCCTGTACCTGCTCCCTGCTCCCTGTACCTGCGCCCTGTACCTGCTCCCTTTATTTTGCCCTCCACTCTGTACCTGCCCCCTGCCCTCTGTACTTGCCCCCTGCCCTCTGTACACTGTACCTGCGCCCTGTACCTGCACCCTGTACCTGTCCCCTGGGCTCTGTACCTGCGCTCTGTACCTGCCCCCTGTGCTCTGTACCTGCCCTCTGCATTCTGGGCGCTGTACTCTGTACCTGCCACATGTCTTGTCCCCTGCGCTCTATACCTACCCCCTGTACTTTGAACCTGCCCCTGCATCTTGCCTCCTGTGCTCTGTACCATCCCCCTGCGTCCTGCCCCCTTTGTTTGTCTTTCCATCTTGCCCCCTGTACTTTTTTCCTGCATCCTGTCCTATGTGCTCAATACCTACCCCTTCGTCCTGCCCCACTGCGTCCCGCCCCATGTGCTTTGTACTTACCCCTTGTACTTTGTTCCCATGTCCCATGTGCTCGATTCCTGCCCCGAGAGCCCTGCGTGCCCCACCACACCTTGTACATCTGCGTCTTGCCCCATGTGGTCGGTACCTGCCCTTTCCATCCTGCTTCCTGCTCCATGTTCTGTACTTGCCACCTGTGTCCTGCCCTATGTGCTCGGTACCTACCCCTCCGTCCTTCCCCCTGCATTCCGACCCATGTGCTCTGTATCTACCCCCTGTACTTTGTTCCTGCGTCCCGCCCCATGTGCTCGATACCTGCCCCTTGAAGTCCCCCATGCCCTGTCCTGCTCCCTCTGTCCCGCTCCACCACGCCCTGTACATCTGCGTCCTGCCCACTGCGTTCTTCCCCCTGCGTCCTGCCCCCTGTATCTGTACCTGCCTCCTCCGTCTTGCTCACCTGCGTCCTATTCCCTGTACTATGTACAGTACACACCAAAAGTTTGGACACACCTTCTCATCTCTAGAACAACTATTAAGAGAAGCCTTTGTGCAGCAGCCTTCATGGTAAAATAGCTGCTAGGAAACCCCTGCTAAGGACAGGCAACAAGCAGAAGAGACACAAGAAATGGACATTAGACCAGTGGAAATCTGTGCTTGGTCTGATGAGTCCAAATTTGAGATCTTTAGATCCAACCACCGTGTCTTTGTAGAAAAGGTGAATGGATGAACTCTGCATGCCTGGTTCCCACCGTGAAGCATGGAGGAGGAGGTGTGATGGTGTGGGGGGGGCTTTGCTGGTGACACTGTTGGGGATTTATTCAAAATTGAAGGCATACTGAACCAGCATGGCTACCACAGCATCTTGCAGCGGCGTGCTATTCCATCTGGTTTGCGTTTAGTTGGACCATCATTTATTTTTCAACAGGACAATTGTAAGGTCCAGGAGGTGGATCCACTGGACCGTGCACCCCACCGGAGGCCTGGATACACGGTAGCTGGAGCACTAGCGTGGCCGGGACGGGGACAGCGTCCCACAGGGGACGGTAGAACAAAGTCACCGGGGTCACGGAGTTCCTTAGGACAATATTGAATACTGGTACAGGTTCCGGGTAGTAATGGCAAGCAGTAGTACTGGTAACAGAACACGGCACAAGGGGACCTGAGCACCTAGCTTTCGAGACTAAGCTTCTAGACACGTTGATCAGGCCCCGCCCACATGGCAAGGCCAGTCTTATATACCCAGCACAGCCCTATGTCATATCCTGCTTCAGGTGTGCTGGGGCTATAAGACCAGGAGAGTGGGCGCGGCCCGGTCCTATACAGAAGCATGAGTCTCAGAATCAGAGCCAGACAACTCAGAGTCAGACCACTCAGAGTCAGACACAAGGGAGAAGGACGCAGGGGAGCATGAGCGGGAGCGGCAGCCGTGACCGGTGGGCACGTGGACTGGATCAGTGGGTACGGAGTGGTGCTGGGATGGTGCGACCGGATCAGTGGGTAAGGAGTGGTGCTGGGACATTGGGAGCATGACAACAATGACCCCAAACACACACCTCCAGGCTGTGTAAGGGCTATTTGACTAAGAAGGAGAGTGATGGGATGCTACGCCAGATGACCTGGCCTCCACAGTCATCAGACCTGAACCCAATCGAGATGGTTTGGGGTGAGCTGGACCGCAGAGTGAAGGCAAAAGGGCCAACAAGTGCTAAGCATCTCTGGGAACTCCTTCAAGTCTGTTGGAAAACCATTTCCGGTGACTACTTGAAGCTCATCAAGAGAATCCCAAGAGCATGCAAAGCAGTAATCACAGCAAAAGGTGGCTACTGTGAAGAACCTAGAATATAAGACATATTTTCGATTGTTTCACTCTTTTTAAGTATTTCATTCCACATGTTTTCATTCATAGTTTTGATGTCTTCAATGTGAATCTACAATTTTCAGAGTCATGAAAATAAAAAAAACTCTTTGAATGAGGAGGTGTGTCCAAACATTTGGTCTGTACTGTACCTGCTGCCTGCGTCCTGCCCCCTGCGTTCTTCCCCCTGCACTCTGTACCTGCCTCCTCTTTCTTGCCCCCCTGCGTTCTTCCCCCTGCGTCCTGCCCCCTGTACTCTGTACCTACCTCCTGCCCCCCAGCGTTCCTACCCCTGCATCCTGCCCCCTCTACGCTACTTGCCCCCTGCATCCTGCCATCTGCACGCTGCACATATTATGGCAATGTGGCACTGTCCTGGATCTCTCTTGAATTAATTATGTGCCCCCTCATTCTCCTTCAGGTTTACTTCACAGCAGAGTGTCGCTTTAAGGAAAGCGTTTTTGACAGTTATTTTGTCACTTACTCCTCAACGCTCTACCGTCAGCGCGGCTCCGGACGAGGGTGGTACCTTGGTCTCAACAAAGACGGACGGGCCATGGAGGGCAACCGAGTGAAAAAACACAGACCGGCTGGTCACTTCCTTCCAAAGCTGACTGACGGTAAGAAGTGACCAGGGACATCTACACGAGGGTCAGCGATGACTGCTGTGGGGTCCTGAGGGTTGTGGGATATAGCAATGACCAGGAGGAGGTCCTTGGGTGGGGGGATATAGCTCTGACGTGGGGTCTACATTCTGCAGGTGCTATAACTGATGACTCCAATCTTATGTCCTACAGTTGCTCTCTACAAAGAACCGTCTCTCCATGATGTCCTCACAGTGTCTCCCAAGAGAAGACTGACCCCAAAACCAAGTGCTCGGCTTCGAGGGGCCCGATGAAAGACACTGTAAGCTGAAGGAAGATGATAGTCTAGAATTATTGCGCAGTCTATCTTGGAGAAAGGTGGGGGAATGACTCGGACTGCGAGAGGCAGCATCTTCCACTAAAGAACAATCTTTATTAAGACTTTCTGGACCCACCAAGCTGCATCCGAGAAGGCAATAATACAATGCGACCATTAGGACCACTTAAAGTGAGAGACATGTGGTCTGCATCTCAGGAAGCCAGATAAACATCTTCCATCATCGGCATATGGTACAACGAATGTAACCACTCGTGTCCATGGCTCTGGTTATGCACTGCTCCCCTTATATACGAAGAGCCCAAACCATGAACCCTCACTGTAAAGGAAGAGCCATCAGTCTACTAACCGTATATATATGCAAATAAACTCTATATACAGATCACTGTGTGTAATATCGGATGTGCAATACAGACTGTGAGGAACAGCCAGGGGGCCAGACAGACACCCCACCCCTGCTGCTCAATCTGTCATGAAACCGCACCTCGCAGACCCACCCTGACATCTCTCATGGCAGCCACGTGATATGGCCTTGTCACTTCCGCCAACATGCGACGTTACACGCCCCCAAGGGGTACATAAGGTCCGCTTGGCGCAGTGTTACACTGACTCCTCCTGCCCACGCACAGCCCGCTCTGTCTCCCTCCCTGTGCAACCTCCGCCACAACACCCCACTCTCTCCCAACCCCGACCGGCCGACAGACCCTTTTCACTAAAACATGGCCCTGCCAGCCCAGTAGTCTGCCAAAAGTTCCTCATTAAATATAAGCCTGGTCCATTAGCAGGACTATATCGGGCCAGAAACCAGCACAGGTAGCGTGTAATACTAACTGAGCCCACGGACATGGGATTCGTAGATCGAGATAAAAGAGCAACTCATGATTAAATTATATATTTAATCACCTTAAAGACACACTAGATAAGACAAAATATTCACAAGAACTGTACAGAGTTAATGCTCAGAAATGCAGATACAAGTAAGATATAGGTGCAAGCAGATGTACATATGAATCAGTTAACTTTTTCATTATGATTAGAGCTGGTGCTGGATCGGCGCAGGGGAGCCACTGGTTTTCTTGGTACTCCCCACACGTTTACTGGACGTGACCTCTCTGAGAAGAACCATCACCAAAATGTCTGCTTTGGTTTTTAATAACTCATGTACCTCCCACATACTGCCTACCTGGTGACCTATGACAGGGCTGGACATTAAATGTGCCTTCAGGTTCCAGAGAATTATGAAATGGCAGCTTTCCTCATATCTCCACCTCTGAGCGTCCCACATGGAAGAGATTACCTTCATGTTTCCTATTATGATTTTATCTATCCATAGCTAGGAAACATGATGTGTCTATTGCCTTCCAACAGCTAGTTATTAATTATGGATATCCATGCCCCACAATTATGGCAGAATATGTGTTACGTGCGTCTCGCTGTCCGGAGGTCGGAAGTATGCCTGCCATATTTGTGGGAGCTACGCACAACCCAATATTATAATTTCTACTTGGGGGCTAGGCTGTCTGAGGTAGCCAGAAGCAGAGTTAAGGCCACACCTTCTGGGACCTGTTCTGGGTCAGCACCTGTTTTTATTATCCCTCTGGAGAATGAGGGCACAAAAGGCAGTGCGTTACCTGCATTCTCGGTGCTCAGCCTGCGGGTGACAGCGGCCATGTAGGCTGTCTCCCTGGGGAATAACGACACCTTCCCATAAGCCTGACTGGCTGGGGACAACACTTTCCTGTCATCCTGACAGGTTGGGAATACCGCTTTCTCACCACCCTAACAAGCTGTGAGCAACACCTGTGCCTCATCTTGGCAGGCTATGGAAAATGCTTCCTCGCTGTTCTGACAGGTGGTGGGTACCGCTGTCCCATCCCCCTGACAGACAGTGGGTCCAACTTTCCTATCCGTACAGGCTATGGGTACCACTTTCTAACATTTCTGACATGTTATGGGTACCACTTTCCCATCCCCATCAATCGGTGGGTACAACTGGCGGACCCAGGGTCATACCTCTGGTGAACCCTGCTGGACTGTGACCTGGTACAGCTATCCTTGGTCCCAGAGCACTCACTCATGGTCTTAGTCCGAGGGAGGCTCTGCTATATGCTTTTTATGAATTTCAAGCTGTCGTCAGCTTCTAACATTGCCTGAAACCCCTGACTAGACGAGGCCAGAATGGGACTGACTACGAAATGAAATGAAATGACTGCTACATCTTCTGTCAGTTCCCGGGGACCTGTTTCCTGGCCTCCATCTAACTCTGCTACCACTTGGTTGGAGGGGAGGAAGCTGTCGGACCTCCGTGAGGCTCCTTGGGCTCCATCACTAACACTGCGGTTGACAGCGGCCACGGCCACTGTTACCATTGGTCGTGGCTGCTTTGCCTCCATTTCTGACCAAGTTGACGATTCAGGCAGACTAACCTGGTCTCCTGACACCCCGGTTGTGGAGGAACCCTGCAAAGAGATCTTACCTGAGGGCCACCCCACTCCTTGGACAGCCCCAATCTGAACTCCCTGCTTCCCCCCCCTGCAGTGGTGGCAGAACCCTGCCGTGAGGTCTCACTTAGGGGTCCTGACCCCACCTCAAGTACTGGTTATCTCCTTACAGCACCCTGCCCTCTGCTTATTCCCATAGAGGACAAAAAGCCCCAGCACACTGGCTGATTACGTGTAAAGGCATGTTCATACCTTTTTCTGACTTCCTCCTGTCACAGCTGTGAGTCCTGTGTGTGTGTGTCAGTGGTGTTTGTGCACGTGACAGTCTCAGCGTTCACTCCCTCCTCCATCACAGCAGGCACAGGTAACACAGAGACCACAACATCAGCAGTGGCCATGTCAATACTCTCTGGAGGATCAGAACTTGGGGTTTCAGTAGCCACACACTGGGACACTAGCCGCCCCAAGTATATCCCTAGCAACATATTAGCAGGAATATTAGCAGACATGGCCGGCTTTAGGCATGTGCGACTTGTGCGGTCGCACAGGGCGCCGATGTCCATGCTTCAGGGGGGGGCGCCGCAGAGAGGTAAGAAGTTGTAAATTTCCTGTCTCCTGCGGTCTGGATATCTGTCTGTGCGCGCTGCGGTGGCTGTGTGGGAGCTCCTGCTGCATGTAGATGGCTGTGTGGGGGTTCCTACTGCGTGTAAGAGGCTGTGTGGGGGCTCCTGCTGCGTGTAGGAGGCTGTGTGGGGGCTCCTGCTGCGTGTAGGAGGCTGTGTGGGGGCTCCTGCTGTGTGTAGGAGGTTGTGTGGGGGCTCCTGCTGAGTGTAGGAGGCTGTGTGGGGGCTCCTGCTGCGTGTAGGAGGCTGTGTGGGGGCTCCTGCTGAGTGTAGGAGGCTGTGTGGGGGCTCCTGCTGTGTATAGGAGGCTGTGTGGGAGCTCCTGCTGCGTGTAGGAGGTTGTGTGGGGGCTCCTGCTGCGTGTAGGAGGCTGTGTGGGGGCTCCTGCTGAGTGTAGGAGGCTGTGTGGGGGCTCCTGCTGAGTGTAGGAGGCTGTGTGGGGGCTCCTGCTGAGTGTAGGAGGCTGTGTGGGGGCTCCTGCTGCGTGTAGGAGGTTGTGTGGGGGCTCCTGCTGCGTGTAGGAGGCTGTGTGGGGGCTCCTGCTGCGTGTAGGAGGCTGTGTGGGGGCTCCTGCTGAGTGTAGGAGGCTGTGTGGGGGCTCCTGCTGAGTGTAGGAGGCTGTGTGGGGGCTCCTGCTGAGTGTAGGAGGCTGTGTGGGGGCTCCTGCTGAGTGTAGGAGGCTGTGTGGGGGCTCCTGCTGCGTGTAGGAGGCTGTGTGGGAGATCCTGCTGAGTGTAGGAGGCTGTGTGGGGGCTCCTGCTGCGTGTAGGAGGTTGTGTGGGGGCTCCTGCTGAGTGTAGGAGGCTGTGTGGGGGCTCCTGCTGCGTGTAGGAGGCTGTGTGGGGGCTCCTGCTGCGTGTAAGAGGTTGTGTGGGGGCTCCTGCTGCGTGTAAGAGGCTGTGTGGGGGCTCCTGCTGCGTGTAGGAGGCTGTGTGGGGGCTCCTGCTGCGTGTAGGAGGCTGTGTGGGGGCTCCTGCTGAGTGTAGGAGGCTGTGTGGGGGCTCCTGCTGAGTGTAGGAGGCTGTGTGGGAGATCCTGCTGAGTGTAGAAGGCTGTGTGGGGGCTCCTGCTGTGTGTAGGAGGCTGTGTGGGAGATCCTGCTGAGTGTAGAAGGCTGTGTGGGGGCTCCTGCTGAGTGTAGGAGGCTGTGTGGGGGCTCCTGCTGCGTGTAGGAGGCTGTGTGGGGGCTCCTGCTGAGTGTAGGAGGCTGTGTGGGGGCTCCTGCTGAGTGTAGGAGGCTGTGTGGGGGCTCCTGCTGAGTGTAGGAGGCTGTGTGGGGGCTCCTGCTGAGTGTAGGAGGCTGTGTGGGGGCTCCTGCTGCGTGTAGGAGGCTGTGTGGGGGCTCCTGCTGCGTGTAGGAGGCTGTGTGGGGGCTCCTGCTGCGTGTAGGAGGCTGTGTGGGGGCTCCTGCTGCGTGTAGGAGGCTGTGTGGGGGCTCCTGCTGTGTGTAGGAGGCTGTGTGGGGGCTCCTGCTGCGTGTAGGAGGCTGTGTGGGGGCTCCTGCTGAGTGTAGGAGGCTGTGTGGGGGCTCCTGCTGAGTGTAGGAGGCTGTGTGGGGGCTCCTGCTGAGTGTAGGAGGCTGTGTGGGGGCTCCTGCTGAGTGTAGGAGGCTGTGTGGGGGCTCCTGCTGAGTGTAGAAGGCTGTGTGGGGGCTCCTGCTGTGTGTAGGAGGCTGTGTGGGGGCTCCTGCTGTGTGTAGGAGGCTGTGTGGGAGATCCTGCTGAGTGTAGAAGGCTGTGTGGGGGCTCCTGCTGAGTGTAGGAGGCTGTGTGGGGATCCTGCTGCGTGTAGGAGGCTGTGTGGGGGCTCCTGCTGAGTGTAGGAGGCTGTGTGGGGGCTCCTGCTGCGTGTAGGAGGCTGTGTGGGGGCTCCTGCTGAGTGTAGGAGGCTGTGTGGGGGCTCCTGCTGAGTGTAGGAGGCTGTGTGGGGGCTCCTGCTGAGTGTAGGAGGCTGTGTGGGAGATCCTGCTGAGTGTAGAAGGCTGTGTGGGGGCTCCTGCTGTGTGTAGGAGGCTGTGTGGGAGATCCTGCTGAGTGTAGAAGGCTGTGTGGGGGCTCCTGCTGAGTGTAGGAGGCTGTGTGGGGGCTCCTGCTGAGTGTAGGAGGCTGTGTGGGGGCTCCTGCTGAGTGTAGGAGGCTGTGTGGGGGATCCTGCTGAGTGTAGGAGGCTGTGTGGGGGCTCCTGCTGAGTGTAGGAGGCTGTGTGGGGGCTCCTGCTGCGTGTAGGAGGCTGTGTGGGGGCTCCTGCTGCGTGTAGGAGGCTGTGTGGGAGATCCTGCTGAGTGTAGGAGGCTGTGTGGGGGCTCCTGCTG